>NC_041396.2:181606349-181906349 GCF_900747795.2 Erpetoichthys calabaricus
AATGCTCCAACTTAACCTATTTGTTAACTTAGTTGCTGAATACACCTAAATGTTATGTCATATGTATATTGTCGCAGTTGAAGCCTTTCTCCACCTCTCGGACCCTCAGGTACCACTCCAAACACGATGTAAAAGTACAACTCTTCTTTATTGTACAATTATACTGTGCACAAAGCACCCTCCACTCCACACTACTCATATAAATCAACAATCAACAATACACTCTTTCCTCCTCGCCCAGACACTTCGCCACCCTACCTCCCAGCTCAGCTCAGTGTCTGGGCTTTCCCACAGTCCTTTTATATCCCCTGACCCGGAAGTGGTTCCTGGCCAAACCCACAAGTCCTTATTCCCTCCGGGTCAGGGTAAACAGTCCTTTCTTCAGCCCGGGAGCACGTCATTCCTTCCTGTCACGTGAGGATGACGCACTCCCGGGTTATAGGGCACATAAGAGACCGCTAGCCCCCCTACAGCGACTCCCGGTGGCCCCCAAGGTATCCAGCAGGGCTGTGTATAAACACTACATAGTCCATGAGGCCCTGCTGGAACTCGGGGCACGATCATGCTGTCGGGAGAGCTCCTCCTGGCGGCCTGGGGGTGAGGGCCGGAGTAAAATGCCGGCAATCCACCACAATATATTGTAACTTGTTGACTTTTGATATTACTTAAATAATGTCCATAATTACTCTTCTGCATACTTGTATGAAGTTATCCCTCACTTTTGTGGCAGGTATGTTTTAAGAATATGTGAATATCAGATGCTGCCCCCAAAGCTGCTCTCTAAAATTTAAGTAACATATTACATGTAATAGGCACTGTGGTGCAGAAGTTAGAGTTGCCCTTCACCAGTATATACATACTTAATAAAAATATCAGTTAATAAAAAAAATTATAAAATAAAATAATAAAAGTATGTCCACACTCTTAGTAAACTCTTACTTAATAAAACTTCAAAAGCGTGCTTATTAAAAGTTAGCAATGCATTGCTGCTTACAGTATCATGGTTTAAATCCCTGGCTGGTTCACTGGGTGGTGTTTGTACATTCTCATTGTGTCTGTCCCAAATTAACTTTGTGTGAGTGTGTGTCTTTCAGTAGACTGGTGTGAAATGGGTTTGGAAAAGGGATAGAGGGATTTGTTTTACATTAGCAGTCATTGGTGCACCAGTGCAAAACTTGCAGATTTCTTTTTCCTTCTTATAAATATAGTGAACTGGGTACTCTTTCACGACCCATGGAGAGAGAGTATGTTGGGGAGGAATAGAAGGACCAGTGGGATGTGGGTTTTATTATTGGGGTTCCACAAACAGTGGATGTTATGAGGTCTACTCCTGGCTGGATTGAGGGTCCTGTCCACAAAATGAGACAGGTGTCCTCTATCAATGAAGAAACTCATTCTGAATGCTTCATGGAAAGCTGATAGAAAGACTGATGCCTAAAAAAGTTATGGTGGAAACAGTGAATCTAAACATGATGGATGGAAACTAGTAAAATCATTAATTAATTCCTGTAGCTGACTTCTGGGGCAACAGGCACAGAAGAGGGTATATATACATGCAATATACAGATATACTCTCTATACTGTATATATTTACAGTTGGATCAGAGACAGCTTAAATTACTTACTCTGGATCACACAATGAGTTGATGGTAAAGATTGAACTGGTGACCTTTTACTTTATAGTTCAGTGCCTTAGCCTAAATTGGATTCTACAGGTATGTAGCCTTACCACTCAAATATAGTTTAAGTCTGTAACCCTATGAATTTTTATAACTGAAGAATACAATTTTTTTTCACCTTATTTTAGAACAATACAAAATCTTTGTTTATGTTTTTGCCATTTTACTCAGCTACAAATGCATGTAAAGTAGGAAACAAATCCAGTTACAGCAAATATTTTGTTTCATAAATTGAAAAAATGTTTATTTTTTAATGTGTGTTCTACGCTGTATGAAGTCTACAGACATTATCAGGTAGATTGGCATTTCAAGTATTTGCAGTTCTCAGCAGGTACTAGTTCAGCAGAGGTGAACAGCAGGCTTCTCCCACAGTGGCACAGCAAGTGATGTGTGTCCATTTAATCATGCCTGCTGAAATGAGATCAAATATCAATGTGGCTCTAGACCTTTAAATCTGAAGCAATGCAAGAAACTAGCAACAATCTAAAATGCAGCAAGTGAACATTTTAAATCTTCACTTAAAAGAGCACATAATGCATCACACTTATAGCATACACATTTTACTTATCCTGTGAATATTGCTAAAACAGCAAAAGTCACAAATTATGCTTGGTATATATCAACTGTATACTTTTTGTCCATTGTTTTTTACAACCTACAGTACATTCTCCTGGTAGCACTGTGCATAAGGTAGGAACCATCTCCCAAGTAAACTTTCAGAACTGGACACATCTCAGGGCCAGATGTGTATATACTGAGTGTATTTTATATATATATATATATATAGAATGTTGCGAAAAACAAAGAACATCCAGTGAGTGTCAGTTCTTCTGATGGAAAAGCCTTGTTGATGAGAGAGGTCAGAGGAGAATGGCCAGACTGGTTTAAGCTGACAGAAAGGCTATGGTAACTCAGATTACAATTGTGGTGAGCAGATAAGCATCTTAGAATGCACAACATGTAGAAGCTTGAGGTAGATGGGCTACAATAGCAGAAGACCACATCAAGTTCCACTTCTATCAGCCAAGAACAGAAAGCTTATACTGCAGTGGGCAGAGGCTCACTAAAACTGGATAGCTTAAGACAGGTCTTATGGACCTCAGTTTCTGCTGAGGCACAAAGATGTCCGAATTTGGCACCAACAGCATGAATCCATGCACCCAAACCTGCTTTGTATCAAAAGTACAGGCTGATGGTGATGTAATGCTGTGTGGATTGTTTTCTTTGGCAACCATTAATACAACACTTGAAAGTATTGTTGACCATGTGCATCCTTTCATCACCACAATTTACTCCTTTTCCAATAGCCACTTCCAGCATGATAATGCATCATGTCACAAAGCAAAAGTCATCTCAAACCAGTTTCATGAACATGACAATGAGTTCAGTGTTCTTCAGTGGCATTCCCTGTCACCAGATCTGAATCTAATAAAACACCTTTGGAATGTAGAAGTAATGGGAGATTCACAGCATGATTGTGCAGCTGATGAAAATACAAAAACTGTATCTTGCACTCATGTGAACATGGACCAGAATATTAAAAGGAATGTTTCCAGCATCTTGTGGAATCCATGCCATGAAGAACGGAAGCTGTTTTTGACAGGTGAAAGAGGTCCAATCAAGTATTAGCATAGTGTTCCTAATAGTTTGCTCAGTGAGTGCATACACACACATCTACTACTGTATATGTACCATATATACTCACATATAAGTCGGGTCTTGAAACCTGGGAAATCAATCATATAATCAGAAGCCTACTTATACACCCGTTCAAAAAAACAACAATTATTATTATTATTTTTTTTTACATCGTCTTACTTCCTCCAATCACTCACCAGTTTCTCAGACACATTGCATTTTTTTGCAGCAGCACAGTTACCAGTTTCTTTCGCCACTTCAACGACTTTTAATTTAAAACAAGCTTTATATTTTTTTCTGATCGAACGCTCCATCATAGATGTTCTTACAATAAAGGTGTATGAGGGTGTGAGATACAAAAAATACTAAACAGTGCAAATGTTGCTTTGGAATAGTTTGGGTATTACCATGTGGTCACGTAAGCACAATGCATAGAAAAAAAGGTAGTGTACTCCATGATTATCCTCTCAGGTGGGCATTAGCATATCATAATCTCTTGGGCCAATAGCGTGAGTTTTCCGCAATCGACTTATATGACTGACATTCTGAAATACGGGAAATTATACAGTAAAATCAAGCCCCGACTTATCCGCAGGAGAACTTAAACACGAGTATACACAGTATATATGAAGTGTATGATATATATACTGTACACTGTGTATATATTCTGTACAGTAGATATATAGTGTGAAAAGAAGAGCTATCCAGGTGGTTGAATAAACAAAAAAAAAAACAGTCCCAGAAATACTGTAATGACAGCTCCTCAAGCTATATAAAAGGCTTATTGATGAAGAGATGTGTTTTCTTTAGAAGTCAGGTCCACAGTGAATACAGACTACCTGTGTCTCTGGGAAAAAAAGGCTGGGTTATTGATGGCGAAAGAGGAGATAACTTTACTAGGCTTCTGGGTTGTTCTCCTTTACTCTAAAGGAAACAAATAATGCTAGTGCTGGTGTCACATCCGAAACCTTCCCAGTATTTTCAGACACAGACATGTGTGAGACAATCTCGTGATATATCTCTATGCTCACTTGTGTGATGCTAGATAGATAAATATAGTACATATTGTGTAGTCAAAGAACCTATGTTGTTGTAAAACTACATTACAAAGTATCTTTTCGTAATGCTATACAGATTGATAGGCGCTAGAGAAGTCCAGAAACATAATTCTTACAGCACCACTGCCTCTGTCCAAGTGGGAGAGGGATCGGTGTAGCATATAGATGATGGCATCCTCCACTCCCACTTTCTCCTGGTATGTGAACTGCAGAGGGTCGAGGGTATGGCGGACCTGTGGCCTCAGGTGGTAAAGCAGCAGCCGCTCCATGGTCTTCATCACATATGACATCAGAGCGATAGGCTGGAAGTCATTCAGCTCACCAGGACGTGATACCTTTTGGACTGGGGTGATGCAAGATGTTTTCTAAAGCCTCGGGAATCTCCGCTGTTCCAGGCTCAGGTTGAAGATACGCTGTAGAGGACTCCCCAGCTCCAATGCACAGGCCTTCAGCAGTCATGGCAATACTCCATCTGGACCCACTGCTTTGCTGCCCCGAAGTCTCCTCAGCTCTCTGCTTACCTGGGCTGCTGTGATTGTGGGTGGGGGGAAACTCTCTCCTATGCTGGTATGAGCAGAAGGATGGGTGGAGGATGCAGTACTCTGAGGTGAGAGTGGGTTAGGGTGGTCAAACCTGTTAAAGAAGTTGTTCATCAGGTTAGCTCTCTCCACGTCTCTCTCAATGGTGGCACCACACTTCGAGCTGCAGCCAGTGATGATCTTCATTCCATCCCACACTTCCTTCATGCTGTTATTCTGCAACTTCTGCTCCAGCTTTCTCCTGTACTGCTCCTTTGCCTCCCTGAGCTGGACTCGGAGATCCTTCTGCACGCGCTTGAGCTCATGCTGATCACCGCCTTTAAAAGCCCTTTTTTCTGGTTCAAAAGGCCCTTGATGTCACTTGTCATCCATGGCTTGTTGTTAGCATAGCAGCGTACTGTTCCTACTGTAACTACAATGTCCATACAGAAGTTGATGTAGTCAGTAGTGCACTCAACAACCTACTCAGTGTTCTGTTACTCAATGTTCTAATTACTCTTGTAAGATCTTATCTTATCCTAATTATTTCATTTTCTTTATTTTCTGTACATTTAATGGTGTGACATACACATTTATTAACTTTGGACTTGTTGTATAAACCTGTTTATGACTATATGTCTACAAAAATGTGTGATAATATCTGAAATAAAACTTTTGCATTGAAGTTAATAAAACAGCTTTCCAATCTGAATGAAAAATAAAAGTAATATACAGTATTAAATGATTGATACAAAATTACAGTTCAGCAAAGCAGAGGATAAGAAGGAAACTTAAATGTTTCTACAAGGAAAGGTAATCTTTTTACTTCAGACTTCTAGCCTTTATCTGCGCAGACACAACTATGAAGATAAGATGCATAAAATGTTTTTTTCTAATGCCAACTACAGACCTTAGTATCTTTCAAAATCCATAACCGAAACAAAATATAAACTTCTGAAAATGCATTTTTTGAGTAAGGCTGAAAGT
Organism: Erpetoichthys calabaricus; assembly: GCF_900747795.2. Lineage (NCBI taxonomy): Eukaryota > Metazoa > Chordata > Cladistia > Polypteriformes > Polypteridae > Erpetoichthys > Erpetoichthys calabaricus. The sequence goes on from NC_041396.2 coordinate 181,612,230, forward strand.
TTAAGGATTTAATGAGTTGTATGCTTCTTAATGCTTTGACGTTTTTTTAGTGTCTATTGTACTGTATTATCCACTAATAATAGTAACAGTAACAGCAACAAATATTATTATTATTATTATTAATGTTATTATTATGGTTAATTTTTTTGTATTTTAAAATAAATTTCTTGACAGCCATGACCATTGTACAAAGGTACAGTATATTATGTCAGACATAAAACAAGAAGTCAGAAGAAGAACATCATCATTTAAAATAATTGTTCATAAAAATAATCCCATTGTTTACCACTTAAATATTGTTGGTTTTAAGATTTAATGTTAATAATTTGTTTGATTTCAGAGTTTACATCAAACTAATATTTGGTGTATGGGATATGGACCACTGGGGCGCGTATAGCTGCCCTAACGCAACACCAACAGGCAGACACAAGTTTGCCACACAACACACGATTTATTTACAATCGGGGAGCCTTTCCTTCTCACCAAAGCACAGTCCCAAAAACACCACAGTACAATAAAGCACAGTCCTTTAAACTTTTCCTTCTATCCATCTCTCGGTTCGTCCTTCCACCTCCACTTTCTCTCAGGCAAGCTTCATCCATCTCCTCCCAACTCTGGCTTCCTGAGTGGTGTGAGGTGGCTCCAATTATCCAGGTCCTGGGAGTGTTCCAGGTGGCTCATCAATACTACCTGGAATCACTCCAAGGTGTGGTGGAAATCCTCTATAGGGCTCTGTCACTCCTCCTGGTGGCCCCCATGGAACCCAACAGGGCTGCACCACACTCCAAGTCCCAGTGTACCCTGTGAGAATCCGTGGTGCCACAGCTGCCCAGGAGAGCTGCCTCAACAATCCTCTCTTCCCTGGTCTTTCCATTCCGTTGGTGTCCCAGCCAGGTAATGGCCATGGCCGCCCATCACAGGGACAATGAGTAACTTCTCCTTACAGGACCACAGACTGCAATATAATATAATGATATAGCTTGTCTGAAAGATAAGTGAGGCTGAGAGAATGAATGGCTTTGTGTGTGACCAGTGAAATTTTCTCAGAAATATTATGGTTTTTTTTGCTAATCTTTTTTTGGAAATCAGTGAGATAGTCCATCCAAGACTCAGTGTCCATAATGACTCTGGCAGAATGAATTTTAAACATATTATAATCTGTCCAATACTTTAGTAGATGCTTGAATCACTACAACATTACAGCTGTCCAGAAAACAAAGCGTGTTTCAGTATTTCAGCTCCCTGGTCAGTGTAAGAAAGTCTGGGCTGGGAAATATTTTGAAGCAGAAAGAGAACACATTTAGTTATGCTGTTTACACGTGTTTAGAATGTCAGGTTTTACTTTAAACCAGCAGAGGAAAATAACCATTGGCATCTATGCTTAAACTGCTCACAGAGTGTTTCAGTACCTATAAAAGAGTATTTGTCTTATGTAGGAGGGGATTACTATAAGTGGTAATATGAAAAGTATATTTAATATATTTATATTTTGTGTTTGAGGTATCATTGTTCCCATATGTTTAGAATCATTAAATGTAAAGCAATGTAACCACACTAAATTTCTTGAAAAAATAATTCTCCTCTATGAGTTTATTATGTTAAATATAAAAAAGCTGAAACAAATGTCTTAACATGTCACACACCAAAGAATCTTTCAATATGCACATACAAAAGGCAAGAAACTGGCACAAGGAAATGAGAAAATAACTGAAAATGTGTAATTTAGAAATAAGATTGAATGCAGCATAATGGCAAGTGAACTAAAGCCAAAAAAAGAATGAATCTTAAGATTAGAAGGAGAAAAATGTTGAGCACAGGGGAATGATTTATAAGTTGCATACAGTAGAATCTGGGAAACTACAAATTTAAAAGTATTGTGCTATAATTATACAGATGCAAATACTGTATTGTTTATATTTTATACATTTTCATTTTGTCTGTGTCCACGAATATTTCATTTTCTAGCTCACATATCCACAATCCTGATGCTAATACTACTCCACTCCAATATATCATTCTAGTGTTTGTCTTCTACTTTATCATTTTGAATTATCATGTATTGTGCTTTACTGTCATCTTGCTTTGAAAGCTAATCTTGTAACATGTTTGGTAATGTTACTTGTTATAGTATGAACTATGAAAATGCTAAAGTTTGCTTTATTATTAAAGCTTTGTTTTTGAAAGTCTTTAAAAGTTGCTTATTGCTTCATTAAATAGGCCATCAGACAGAAAAACAGGGATCACCAAATCACTTTACTATGTTAAGAAATCTTCAGCCAATTTGGGCACGAATGCAAATAAAGGGGGCAAAATTCTAGAAAACAATTGATAATGCTTTGACAGATAAAGATATCGTTTAAGGTAGATGTGGCAGTTTAAACAAATGCCATGCAAGTCTGATACTTACTGCAGGGTGGCATGGCTTAGCAGTGATTACCTGTCATTGTATGTGTGGATGATTGCATGTTCTACCTATGTACTTATGGATTTACTTCCATAAAGTTTAGATTAGATTAGATTAGAGATCTTTATTGGTATTGTCACAGGAGGCTGGAGGACAGACCCAGCCGGGACACCTGGAAGGACCGGGAGGGGGGTGTTTACGTCCTCCGGGCCACGAGGGGGCAACCGCCCTGGATCGGGAGAGGAGCAAGGAGGCTCAAGCCCATTGGGGTCCATGGAAACCGCCAGATGGCGCCCCAAGCCTCAGAGAGCCTGGGAAACATTCACTTCCACCATACCTGAGAAGATGGATAAAGAGCCTTCCAGGGACGCATGGAGTGCTTCCGGATACAAGGGCAGCACTTCCGCCACACCAGGAAGTGTTGCCGGAAGAGTGTCATCAGGCACCTGGAGCACGTCTGGGTGAGAATAAAAGGGGCTGCCTCCCTACAATCAGAGAGCTAGAGTTGGGAGTTGGAGCAGGACGAAGCTCCCATGAAGAGAGGAAAGGCGGCCTACAGGCTGAGACAGAAAGGCCCGTAATTGAGGTGTTTGAGCTGGGAAGCACTGTGTGCTGTGTGTGACTGTGTATTTCAGCAATAAACGTGTGATTTTTTTATAAAGAAGCGGTGTCTGTCTGGTGGTGTTCGGACCCGGGTCTCACAGTACATACACTGTTAGAACATAGTGAAATTCTTCTGACACTGTTGTGATGATATACAACAATCCAGAAGTAGTTCAGAACCTGGAAGCCATTTATTAATGTTGCCTTCAAGTAAATGACAAGGCTGGGCACTTCAGTATCTTGAAGTTACAATTTCAAATGTAATTTTCTTTCTTTTTATTCTATCTGGATTGGTAGTAAAGGGGTATTTGATGTGTTTTGAATATGGTTTAAAATTGTTCTCATTGCAATGCAATACTAAAAATGAGTAAAACATATAAAACATTTCTTATGAGACACTGAACTTTTAAAATGTAACATACACCTATTCCAACATTTCTCTCTTTTGTAGAGATTGCAAAACTGGTAACTTGTGTGAAACAGATCTATTTGAGATGTCTTAATTCTGCCTCTATCCATGTTCCAAACCACACATTCAATTCAGGGACAAGGGTGGTCTATCTTGGAAGCCACAATATCACAGCACCCACTCATGTACACACACATACTCATTAATATGAGAGTAATTTACAGTTGCTAATTAACCTGATCTTCCTCTCTTTGGAAAAACCCACACAGGCACAGGGGGAAAGTGCAAACTCCACACAGAGATGGCGATGAGACCAGGATTTGAATAAAGCAGCTGGTTTAGTTCTGAGAAATCAATACTTTTACAAGTGCCTATCTGCACGCAGTATTTAAAATGATGAGGTTCAACAGATCAATTTTTATTTAATACATTGTCTTTCAAAACTTACCAGTTATATGTACTGTATGCAGGCTGCACGGTGGTGCAGTGGGTAGCGCTGCTGCCTCACAGTTAGGAGACCCGGGTTCGTTTCCCGGGTCCGCCCTGCGTGGAGTTTGCATGTTCTCCCCGTGTCTGCGTGAGTTTCCTCTAGGTACTCCGGTTTCCTCCCATAGTCCAAAGACATGCAGGTATTGGTGTTTCTAAATTGTCCCTAGTGTGTGCTTGGTGTCTGTGTGTGCCCTGTGATGGGCTGGCACCCTGCCCGGGGTTTGTTTCCTGCCTTGTGCCATATGTTGTCTGGGATTGGCTCCAGCAAACCCCCCGTGACCCTGTAGTTAGGATATAGCGGGTTGGATAATGAATGGATGGATGTACCCTATGTAAGGTTTAGAAAATGACCACGTGAATTACAGCAGCCTGTAATTGCTATTTATTCCCAAACCTCTTCAGTCTATTGTTTCTACACCTAGGATTGATTTCTGCATTTAATTCATTTTTATTAATTATACTTTGGTTGATTTTTCTTATTCTAGGAATTGTTTGGTAAAAAATTGGCTTTGGTTTCTGATGAGAGAAATATGATATAATTCCGTTCATGTGGCACAGAGCAAAAGGGTGCTGTGAGCAGACAAGTATTTGTGGCACAGCAAGCCTGAGCAGCGTGAAGCTAATTCTAAAGGTTTAATTGACCACAGGTACCAACAAAACAAACAGCTTTTATTTTTTAAAATGCTTTCCTATAGTGAACACCATTCCAAGGCACTTTACCAGTGCAGATTCATTTGTTCAAATTGTTTACAAATTACGTACAAGATGCAAGATTACACTGTCTGAAAGCTAACCTCATGGCCGCTTCAAAGGTACACCTTACATATGTTTATAAGATTAAACTTTCAAAGCAAACTCAGTCTACTAATCTCAATTTCTATACATAAAAGCTATTTTTATATGAGTTTTGAAATTTTCCTGAATTAAGTAAAGTGTTTCCATAAGGATGTAGTGACTTTCCATCCTGTTTTACTCTGTTTACCATATTCCAACAGGTTTCCAATATGATATATATCCAAGATGCACTGCAAGCTGCTACACATTGCAGCTTGTAATACATACATTATAATTCTTTCATTATTTTTTGTTTACATTTTGTAGCAAATTATGATAAAGCTGGCTAAAATTAGAAACAAGTCTAACTAGAAGAATTACTCTATGGAAGCTACACATAAAGCAACTGTAAAATTCACTGAAATCAAAATGTGTGCTTATTTTAATTTCTTTAAAGAAATAGAGGAGATTCACAAAGGCTGATGGTCGACTAATCAGTGTGAATACAAAATACTAGGTTGATTAGTTCCACCAGAGGTGTAAAACTGCTACTGGCCTCTAGAAGAGTTAAACTGAGACCACAACAAGCTTATATTTTCTTTACATCCCAGGTACTAGGGTGTTGTACCGTGTTAGCCATTATGAACGTAGAGAAAAGCCAAGCAAAATGACACCTTTTATTGGCTAACTAAAAAGATTACAATATGCAAGCTTTCGAGGCAACTCAGGCCCCTTCTTCAGGCAAGATGTAATACAGAAACTGGAGTTCCCTGTGTTTATATACACACTCTAGGACAAGAAACAACATTGGTAAACCTTTAAATGAGAAATTTTAAATGTAAAAAATTAATAGATTCATTCAGGCTAGGGTTAATTTAACAAGAGAGAGAAGAACAATGTATGGTCAAGATCTTTGGATAAGATAACTGTCCAACAAAGTCTTTTGAAGTTTGTAATGAGTTTTTCAAAACAATGTGGATCTGTAGACAGGCTGTCTGTCATTCTGAGAGATGTAAACAATCCTCATATCTGGCCATAAAACTCTTGTCTTTATTCAAGCCATGTTGTAATGTATTAAATTTCAGCATGAGTTTAACTTCCCATTCTTTTCTCTCTTGCTGTGTTTTGAAGTTGCCCATAAGCGCTGTGACTTTAAAGTCCCTCTCACAGTGTCCATGGCTGTTGAAGTGGGCCGCTACAGGAACATCTGTGTTGCCATGTTTAATGTGGAACCTGTGTAAATTCATTCTCTGGCGAAGTGTTTGTCCAGGTTCTCACACATAGAGTGCAGTGTCAGGACATTTCATGCAGAGAATTAGGTAGACTACATTAGATGATCTGCAGGAAAATGATGATGTTCAAGTCGGCAGTGTGGTATAACTATACGGTCTGTATCATAAATGTGGGCACATGTTTTGCATCTTTTCTGTAAGCATGGAGATGTGCCATTTTCTGTTGGTTCACTTAGGGAGATTCGGACAATTAGTTGTTGAAGGTTTGGTGGTTGTCTGCATGCCAGGAGGGGAGGTTCAGGAAATACATTTTTCAGTGTTTGGTCATTGTTTAGTATTGGCTGAAGTTCTTTTATAATTTTTCGAAGTGTTTCAAGATGTGGGTTGTAGGTGACAACAAGGGGGATGCGGTTCTTGTTGTCTTTGTTTTTATATTCCAGAAGGTTGTCTCTAGGTATGGCAGTAGCTCTTCTTATTTGAGTGTCTGTTGTTTTGGGGGTGTAACCTTGTCTGATGAAAGTCACAAAAAGTCACAGTGCTTATGGGCAACTTCAAAACACAGCAAGAGAGAAAAGAATGGGAAGTTAAACTCATGCTAAAATTTAATACATTACAACATGGATTGAATAGAGACAAGAGTTTTATGGCCAGATATGAGGATTGTTTACATCTCTCAGAATGACAGACAACCTGTCTATAGACCCACATTGTTTTGAAAAAACTCATTACAAACTTCAAAAGACTTTGTTGGACAGTTATCTTATCCAGAGATCTTGACCATACTTTGTTCTTTTCTCTCCTGTTAAATTAACCCTAGCCTGAATGAATCTATTAATTTTTTACATTTAAAATTTCTCATTTAAAGATTTACCAATGTTGTTTCTTGTCCTAGAGTGTGTATATAAACATAGGGAACTCCAGTCTCTGTATTACATCTTGCCTGAAGAAGGGGCCTGCATTGCCTCGAAAGCTTGCATATTGTAATCTTTTTAGTTAGCCAATAAAAGATGTCATTTTGCTTGGCTTTTCTTTACATCCCAGGCAAATCTTCAATTCTTGGGCAGACACATTTTTAGTATGAGTTGGACTCCCAAAGTTTTAAAAAATGTAACAAGTGTATAATAGGCAGTGCTTCGGCCTAAATGCTCCAAACACAAAATGAGGCCTAGTCTCTAAAATGTAGGTCAAGGCCAAAAATGATCCAAAGAAATCAAAATAGGCCTTTCCAACTAAATTATAATTAGGCTTCACTTTCCACAAATACAAAAGATAATATTTAAACATAACAAAATGCACACAATTCTGATAAAAAATTATTTTTTTCTTAATTTTTTTTATTTAAAATAGAAACAGATGACATTCCATACAGTCAAGTCAAACTTAACATATCAAAACAAAATTCAACCCCCGCTGGAGAGAAAGAGAAGAGCCAGCAACTGAAAGTTACTCTATAAAAGGAGCAAGAAAAGAAGGATATCTTTTTCCCTAAAATGGAAGCTTATTCTAAAATGTTATTGATTAGATCCTGCCATATTTTAAAGTTTTGAACAGATCCTCCAAGTGTTTGTTTTTTTTCAATTTCAAGTAGTATGGAACATCAGTTACTCACTGACTTAAGGGTGGTGGGGTGGGATTCTTCCAGTTGATCAAGATAAGTCTATGTGCTAGTAGTGTGGTAAAGGGAATTACAGTTTGTCGTTGTTCACTTTAAGGCCATCTGGGAGTACACCAAACACAGCTGTTAATGGGTTAGGAGTGACTGTGACAACACAGCTGTCTGATAGGCATGCAAAGATTTTTGTCCAAAATGTTGTTAGTTTGGTACGTGCCCAGAACATGTGTATTCGAGTGTATTCTGTGAATGGGTGCCTTCCACTTCTTTTCTGAAATATTAATAGCAGTAGAGTGTTATACCGTGTTAGCCATAGATTGATACAGGAAAAAGTAGGGTGAAATGACACCTTTTATTGGCTAACTAAATAGATTACAAATGCAAGCTTTCAAGGCAGCTAAGGCCCCTTCATCAGGCAAGGTGTAACAAAGAAACTGAAAAATACACTAGCTTATATTGGGACAGCAAAGTGATTTTTTTCTTTCATCTTAACAACCTTTTTGTTCAAATGTTAGCAAAATGAATACACCTGAGATGAATACACCTGAGATGAATTAACCCTGAAAGAAGAGAACAATGAACTAATAAAATGTAGAGATAAGATAACCATCACTAGAGAAAGTCCTGTAAGGTTTTTTTGAAGTGCATTGTCTGTAAGATAGGCCACTTATGTAGTCAGCTGGTCAATCAGTCACATATCTGGTCATAAAACTCTTGTCTCTGTTCAGACCATTTTGTAGAGTGTTGAATTTAAGCATAAGTTTGTATTCCCATTCTCTCCGCTCCTGTTGGGTCTTGAAATTACCCATAAGCACAGTGACCCTCAGATCCTTTATGCTGTGGCCATTACTGTTAAAGTGTGCTGCCACCAGAAGATCAACACTGTTCTGATTAATATGAAATCTATGTGAGTTCATTCGCTGGTGCAGTGTCTGACCAGTTTTCCCTACATACAGTCCAGTGTTGGCGCACCTTAAGCACATGATTAGGCAGACCACATTAGCAGATCTGCATGTGAATGGACCCTTGATTTTATGCTCCTGCTGGCAATGTGGTATAACTACCTGAGCTGTCGTGTAGATATGTGCACAGGTGCCACACCTGTTCTGCAGGCAGGGAGATACACACATAGAGTTTCAGACAATCAGTTGTTTGAGGTTTGGTGGTTGTCTGTATGCAAGGAGGGGAGATTCTGGGAATATATCCTTCAGTTTATTGTCTTTCTGTACCATGGGTTGAAGCTCTTTCATAATTTTACGAAGTGTTTCCAGATGTGGATGAAAAGTTACAACTAGTGGGACCCAGTTCTTGGTTTCTGCACCTTTGTATTCCAGAAGGTTTTCTCTGGGTATAACCGTAGCTCTCCTGGTTTGTAGGTCTGTTGATTTGGGAGTGTATCCTTGTTTGATGAAGTCTGTCCTGAGTTTCTGCAGTTGTGTGTGCGATCCACTGGGTCTGAAATATTAAGTGACAGATCATTTCCCCAATGTACTCTGGGGTCTTTGAAAGGAAGAGACTTTAAAATATTTTTATAAATTGTTGAGATGCTATCTGAGTCTTCAAAAGTGATTAATAATTCTTCTGGAAAAGAACAAGCTGGAAAGTGAGGTAAATTGTTATTGAATTGAATTGTGTTATTGAGAAGTTGTAGTTGAAGCGTAATTGTTCATAGGATGCAAAGATATTATCTATGTTCAAATTTCTAAGTGTTTTATTCCAGGACATGTTCCAGACATTGAATAGTTTATATGTTTGAGAGGGTGGAAAAAGGTGGTTGTTATGTAGAGGTGCAACAGATAAAAGCTTTTCTGTCTTAAAGTGCTTCCTACATTGGTTCCATATTCTGAGAGAATAGTGTAATCACAGTAGTTTTTATTAACTGGGGCGCAAAGCAGGGAATATAAAGACTTACTGCAAGATTTTACTTCTATTGAAGACCAGGCTTGTGAATATTCATCAATTTGTGTTGATGTCCAGGTCTTTATAGCTTGTATATTTGCCGCACAGTAATAAAATTGAAAGCTGGGTAGTGTCATGCCCCCTTCTGCTTTAGGTCTTTGTAGAATCATCCTTTGGATGGGTGGATGTTTTGAATTCCAAATAAATTCAATTATGATTGAGTCTAATTTCTTAAAAAATGATTTGTTAATGTATATGAGGATACTTTGAAATATTAAGATCAGCTTGGGAAAGTGGTCATCTTAACAATGTTGATTCTCCCTGCTAATGTAAGGTGGAGGGTAGACCATCTAGTCACATCTTGTTTAATTTTTTCCATGCAGACAGCAAAATTTTGTTGAAAGAGAGCTAATACTTACTTATTACCTATAAGCTAATATTTACCCCTAGATATTTAAAATGATCTGCTAAGATAAGTGGGATGATGTCCTGTCTAATATTGCATGCTAGGGAATTCACTGGAAAAAGCAGCTTTTATTCAAATTGATTTTAAGTCTACATATTTTTTGAAAATCTGCTAATGCTTTTAGGACTGCTGGAACAGAGTTTTGTGGGTTTGATATATACAGCACCATATAATCTGCATATAGTGCTATTTTCTGTTCAAGTTCTTCTCTGAGAATCCCCTTCATCTATGACGTGGTTTGAAAGTATACAGCCAACAGTTCAATGGCGATTGCAAAGAGTTAAGGTAATAATGGGAATCCTTGTCAAGTACTACATTCTAGTTTGAAGTTATCCGAAATAATGTTGTTAATACAAACTGAAGCTTCTGGACTAGTATAGAGTACTTTGAGCCATGCACATATGTTTGGGCCAAACCCAAATTTGTGTAATGTAGTGAACAGGTACTGTAGTCCCATTCAACAATATCAAATACTTTTTCTGCATCTATAAACAATAGGATCTCTGGGGTGTTAGATACAATGGGTGAATATATTATATTAACACTAGAATCCCTGAAGCCTACAAAAAAACTCGTAAACTCGGCCCACCTTAAATTCCTTTGCACTTCTCCTCATCAGCATCTTTTGTTTTGTAAATGTCTCGATCAGCATAAGCAGCAAGTAGCCTGCTGTCCCATCCCTCCCTTGACGGAGTTCAACTCAGACAAAAAGTTCTCCCAGCTCAAGCCAAGGATCCTTATCTACATGTGAGGTGCCTGGAGTTGTATATGGTAAATAATACAGTATATCTTTATGTGGAATACATGCATTTCATGTGTGTTCCATGTCTACAAAGATCTTTGTAAGTGTAGGATGAAAGAAAATGCGAGGTAAGAAATGCTGAACACATACTTAAAGCAGAAACTTTTTACATGTTACACTAATAATGATGTGAAGTGTATAATGTGTGAAGACTTTAGTCCAAATATCAAATAAGCATATGCACTTTCATTCAAGAATATAACCAAAGTAAAAAAAAAAAAAAATCAATTTACATGTTGCTGTCAATGAGTTACAAACCCAAGCTCAAATGTCAATCAACAGAAAGCTAATACATATTCTTGGATGGTGCAGAGATAAGAACTGCTGCCTTACAACCAAAAGGTTGCCGGTTCGAGTCTCAGTGCTTCGCATTTTGAGTAGTGAGCTGCTATTATTATTTTGAATAGTTCTACAATATAATAAAAACATATATTTGATTTGAGTCTGTAACACCTGGTGTAAATTTTGGCTACTTGTAAAAGTTACCGCTTTTTTTTATTATTGAGTTTTATTCTCTCAGTGACATTCACGTGGTACAACAAACTTGCCTCTCCCTTTCTGAGTTGATGGCATTTATCTCCATCCATTTCACAAGAGCAGCGATGACCACAGTTGGTACTGTGGTTGATGCCTGCTCAGAACTATTTGTTGTACGGGCAATCAAAGATATGATGTCCTGTGACAGCTATCAGACTGAACAAAGACAGGACTGTAACAACAGACAGCATCTTCACAGAGCTTTCACTGGCTAACAGACTGCTACACCTCAACGCAACTCTGCTTGGCACTATAAAGTAAAATGGGACTTCCACATGCAGCCAAAGTCACTTTAGTACGCATCAGTTCGCCACACTAATGTTTAGATCTAACAGTGTCATGCTGACCACTTGCAGTTAATTAAATATATTTTGGTTTTCATTCCTTCTTTGTATAATTTAATGTGTAGTGTTGTAGACAGAAAAACTGTTTTTGTATTATATAAATATATATTTAAATGTCTTAATTTAAATGACTCCCTAGAAGTTTTACTGTATTTGTGAACTTGGAGAGGCGTCAGCTAACTCTTAAGAATTATCAAATGCACAGGACATCAACCCACTTTGTGCTTGCTGCCCCACTCTTATCACAGATCTTTTGTTTTTATATGTCTAATAACACAATATACAAAATAATATTATTTCAAAAGCAAAAAAGTTAAATAAACAGAAAATATACTTGGGCTAGGGATCATAGCTAATTCATAACAGGCGAAAAGGCTAGCAAATGTATTTAAGCACAAATCAGGCAATCTAGGAGTGAAAGCAACAAGCAAAAACCAAATCACAGGCTATAAACAGTAAATGCTCTAAAAATTAGGGAATAGTGTTGATCAACAAAATTAACCAAAGCATTTTTCACAGTGATTATGCTATATTCACCAGTGACCTTGTTCGACAAAGATTTTTGTGTAAATTTGTCTTGCAGTTGACATAGACAGACTTTTTTATCCAGCACCTCATTATGCTTTGTGTCAGCATGGTATCACAAAGCTGTAGCAGCCATGCACAGAACTTTCATGCATGCATACTATAACATTCTTGCTGATGTTGTCACAAGCTGATCAGTACTCCAGCCTTACACTCTGCGTGCATTTAAAAAAAAAAAAAACTTGCAGTATTTTCTTTTGAGAAGTATATAAGACATATAACACGCAGTGGCTGGCACTGCTGCCTCACAGCTCAAGTCACATTTTTGTCCATAATAATCAGTCCAGTATAGTTGGCAGCTTCTTCCCTAGCCTTCACTCACAACTAGTTCAGTATCTCCTTCCCCATTGACTTCAATGCATTTTGCGATGAAGATCCTGAACATTTCTATGATTTTGCTGGACTCAAGGAGGATCAAACTCCGCAGGGTTCACCCATCTCTAATAGGCAATACACTGAGTGAGTGCTGCTAACTTGTCTAAAGTCCAACTAAATGCTAAGCCAAATCTGTTCAGACAAGACTTGGAAGCTATTATACTATTAGTCTTTCATCCAAAGCAGTATTCAAAAGAGTTAAAGACGAAGTGCTAATGAAACTTCAAAGTACTTTAGAGTTTGGTTGAAATGTATTTCTGAATCAGTGAGGTACTAAAATATGGAAACATTATAAGTGATTTTCACTTTAATGGTGAAAATATTTAAAGTAAAATGACAAATATGTAATTTTATATAGTGGCATATAAATAATATAGGTGTATATTTCCAGAAGCCAGTCATTTTCTAACTCGCTTAGTCCTGAACAGGGTTGTGGTGGATTTGCTGGAGCCTATCCTAGCTATCATTGGGCGCAAGGCAGGAATAACCCTAGACAGGATGGCAGTCCATCACAGTACAAACACACTGCATGCCTTTGGACTGTGGGAGGAAACCGGAGCACTCAAAGAAAATCCACTCTGACATGGGAAGAACAAGCAAACTCCATGCAGGGAGGGCCCGGAACATGAACCCTCGTCTCCTTACTGTGAGGCAACAGTACTACCACTGTGCCACTCCCACTAAATAGTGATGAGTATAATATCTTTTGTTATATACATTATTTTATATAAATGTTAAAATACATGGTTTTAAACTTTTGTTTGGTGTGAATGTATGTTTAGAAATATATTTTTTTTTCCTGAATGTTTCTGATTTTTTTAATACCGTAAAATGGTGTTTCCTCTGAAGATTAGAACACTCTAGACGAAAACAGGCCATTCAGCCCAACAAAGCTCGTCAGTCCTATCCACTTATTTCTTCCAAAAAAACATCAAGTTGAGTTTTGAAAGTTCCCAATGTCTTACTGTCTACCACACTACTTGGTAGCTTATTCCAAGTGTCTATCGTTCTTTGAGTAAAGAAAAACTTCCTAATGTTTGTGCGAAATTTACCCTTAACAAGTTTCCAGTTGTGTCCCCGTGTTCTTGATGAACTCATTTTAAAATAACAGTCTCGATCCACTGTACTAATTCCCTTCATAATTTTATCCACTTGCTCAGTTGTAAACACCTCAGAAAAATGTAAGTTTAGGGCATCCGCTATTTCACTGTCTGTATCTTTTAATTCCCCTTTACTATTCCTGATGCACTTGACCTCCTCCTTGACTGTTCTTTTACTACTAAAATACTGAAAGAATCTCTTAGGGTCTTCTTTCGCCTTATCTGCTATATTCCTCTCCAACTGTCTTTTACCCTCCCTGATATCCTTCTTAATGGTTGCCCTCATGTTCTCATATGCTCTATGATTCACTTTGCAGTCATTAGTCTTATATGCCTTATTAAGCAGTTTTTTCGTTTGCAACTTCATTTTAAAATCTTTATTAATCCACCATGGAGTTTTTTTAGTTTCCTGTTAATTCCAAATTTAGATATGTATTTGTCCTGCATTACATGTAAAACATTTTTAAACCTGTTCCACTACTCCTCGACTGTCTCCACACTTAAAAGCTTATCCCAGTGTATCCTACTTAGACATTGTCGCATCTGCTCAAAAGTAGCCCTACCAAAGTTCAACTTAACAATTTTAGTCTTTGTATCTGTACTCTTACAAAATACTGAGAACTGTATTACATTTATGGTCACTTGACCCTAGTGGTTCAATCACAGCTACAAAATACTAAATCCAGAAAGGCTTCACCCCTTGTTGGTGCTTTAACATACTGTGTTAGAAAACAGTCACTGATTACTTCTAAAAACTCCTGCTCTTGTGCTTCTCCATTTGCAAGGTTATCCCAATTAATATTTGGATAATTAAAGGCCCCCATGACTATACTATCTCCCTGTAAACGTGCCTTTTTGGTATTACTAAAAAGATGTGTGTTGAAATTACTGTCTGAATTGGGTGGTCTATAACACACTCCTAAAATAAGACCTCTTTCCCTAATATTTTCCAGGTGAAGCCACATGTCCTCACTAAGATGGGGCTCATCATCCAACTGAAGAGGACTTACATTTAAATCCTGTTTGGCATAAACAGCAACCCCACCTCCTTTTCTGTTCTGTCTATCCTTCCTAAAAAATGTGTATCCCTCTATGTTACACTCTTCCCCATCTTTGTTATTTGGCCAGGTTTTCGTTATTGCTATAATATCATAATTATGCTCTGCTACATACAACTCCACCTCACTTACCTTATTTTTGATACTTCTAGTATTAAGGCAAGCTATTTTTAATGTGTTACTCCTTCTATATTTAAATGTTTGCTTAGAATTTACATTACTATACATTCTGCCATGTATAGATCTAAGCCTGGCCTGTCTTAAACTCCCTATCTCCCCCCTCCCCCCCCCTTTCCCTAGTTTAATCAATCCTCGACTAACCTACACATACACCTCCCCAATACATTGGTGCCCCTCCAGTTCAGATGTAACCCGTCATGGCGGAACAGGTCCCATCTGTTCCAAAAGGAGTCCCAATGCCCCATAAGATTTGAGCCACATGTTAAGCCTTCTAATCTCCTCAGTCTTACCTGGACTGGCGCATGGCACAGGCAGAACTTCGGAGAAGACTACCTTGTCAGTTCTGCTCTTCAGCTTGGCACCTAACTCCTTGAATTTGGATCGCAGAACTGACAGACTACCCTTATGTATGTCATTTGTTCCAACATGGACAATGACAACTGGATCCACCCCCGCTCTGGCCAAGAGCTTTCCAGCCTTCCAGGGAGGTCTCCTACCTGTGCTCCCAGAAGGCAACACACCGTGCGAGACTCTCTCTCTCTGGAGCACACTTGTGCTTCAATCCCCCTAATGACTGAGTCCCCAACTATCACTACCTCTCTCTTTTTGGGAACTGGTTTTGAGGTGGCCCGTTGGGGTTCCTCATCCCTACCTACCAACTCAGAATTATCAGAGGCACTGTCCAGCTCTGCAAGGACATGATAATGGTTTGACACATCTAATTCTGGGGTTGATGCCCCCGGACAGTGTGCACCCTTTACCTTACGCCTTATGACCACGACCCACCTATTTCTACCTGTCTCGTCTGGAATCTCCTCCCATGCCACCTTGGGGTGCACACTATCTCTCTAAATAACACCTAGTCCAAGTCCACCAATTCTCTATTACAACGCAGGCCAGCCAACCCCTCCATTCAGTGACCCTGAGCTCGAGGTGCTGGATCAGCTGGCATCTCTTGTAGATGTAGCCCATATAGACAACTGGCTCTTCCAAACCATCATCTAAAAAGTCCAACATCCAACAGGACTTGCATTGCACTGGCCTCAATATTAAAATTTGATCTGGAATTAGTAAACTGCTTTAAGTTTTTTTTTTTTTTGTTTGTTTAAAGTTAGATCATGCCATTACTTGTTACACCTGCAAGGTTACATTTTGTCCATTAGATTACCCCCATTAATGGAAAATTTGTAAAATTTACAAAGAAAACATACATATGCCAAAAGATATATTGAAGAAAAAAATAATAGATATATTAAGGTTGTGAACTAAGCAAATAGCTTGACTGTTCCTTAAATTCCAATGTGTGGCAAAAGCCATTATTATTATTTTTATCTACAGTTCATTTAGAGACTTTGGACACTCATTAAGGGGTGCATTCATTTTTTTTTTCCTATTTCCTGTTGCTTCTACGTTGGCTTCCTCCTCTGTTCACAGGTTTGAGAAAGGATGTTATGGTACATCTTAATTAGTAGTAACCTCTCAGAAGTCAAGGCCATAAATGTTTGTACTAATGTTCTGCTTTTTTGTTTCCTTAGGTCTCTACACATTATGAAATTCAACTCAAATTGCCAAGTCCTAATCTCAGGAAGTGCCTAGCTGTGCTCATACAATATTTTGGATTGCAATGTTCTTTTCTGCTATGGCTTAAATCTTTAAAAAAAAAGGAAAAAAAATGTAATATAAAAATTAATCTTTTCAGTAAATGATAACATAGATTAAGTTATATAAATGTAGTTGAGCTGATAAGAAAAAAAACTTATAATGTGTAGTAAATCTTTAATAGTAGAAATGGAGTTATTTTAATTGGTAAATCATACTTTTGTCAGTTAAAGTTCACCTTCCTAAATTTCCTTGCTTTTCTCAAAGGGTACATCCTCCACTTTTGTATTTTTGCCACACCATTAACCTTCATATTGTTTACACACAATCATTTACTTGTCATGGAAGTCATATTCTATTGAATATCATAAACTCTCGCCCCAAGATATATAGTGATACTTAATGTATTTCAAATATTTGCCTTTTTTTTGAAACACAGCAACATTTCATTAGAGACATTATTCAGGTAGTGTACTTGCTTTACTGATTTTGATGACTTTAATGATTACCGTATATATTTGATTATAAGTCGGGTCTTGAAACCCAAAAAATCGATCATAAAATCAGACCCCGACTTTTACACAGTATGACACTTACATTTTTGTTTACATCTTCCTGCTTCCTCCAATCTTGCACAATTTCTCAGATACATTGAATTTTGTTGCAGCTGTGCAGTTACCAATTTCTTTCAACACTTCAACTACTTTTAATTTAAAACCAGCTTCATATTTTCTTCTAATCGAATGCTCCATTACAGATAAGGGATGCTCTTACGATGAAGGTGTATGAGGGTGTGAGATACAAAAAACACAAAAATATTCTTTAAAATATTTCCTATATTAAAATATTTGTCCTACCTTGCATTTTAGCACACAAAGAATACAATTTGTAATTAAATCTTTGAAACTTCCCATTTCCTCCTTATTTTTTTATTATGTCTTGCCACCAAAAGGTAGTGTATCCATATTACTAACCGAGAATGCTAAACCGGATGATGGACGCAGGCACATCCGGCAATGGGCCGTAGCTGCAAAAAGACGTACTGCGCAGGCGCAAAAAGAGTCCGCGAGGGTCGGCTGAGGAGCCGAGAAAGGCGGAAAGAAGAGGGCGAGAGAGGCGGATGAGGGGCCGCGAGAGGCGGAAACGGCACATAAAAAGTATTCAAACGCAAGCAAAGCACGAAACACATTGCACACGAAACTAGACCCAAAAAAAAAAAAAAAAAAAAAAAAAAAAAAAAGAGGCTCGCGCACAACAGCAAGGCACCCCCCCCCTACAGGCACCGGACGGGACACACACCAAGAGGGGGATTCAACAAGCCCATGGAACACAAAAAAAAGAACACAAAACCACCCCACAGACCCTACAAGCAAGGGACGGGACACACACAAAGAGGGGGATTCAACAAGACACAGGAACACAAAAAGAAAGAAGACACTCGCGCAACAACAATCCTCAACCCCCCCCCCCCCCCCCTCACACACACACACACATCCATAAGAAGTGACACCCAAAGCCACATATTCTAAAGTGAACATCAACACCTTCACACTAAACAGCATAGGTGTCAGCATTGGTGGATCTCCTTACAATAAAGCACTATTAACCGTTCAACTGCAGAAAAAGAAACATATTAACAGTGACTGCGATCCTTCTTATTACTTATCCATATTTCGCATGCTGAGAAAGAAACAAGTCATGAATACACGGTCACGGGTACAAAACGAAAAGGAAAGGATAACAGGAACAAACACACGAAAACGAAAGAAACAACAAAATAGACGGCTATGCAGCATAGGTGGATCTCATTACAATAAGGCACTATTAACCGTTCAACCGCAGAAAAGGCTCCATATTAACAGTGAGTGCAATACTCCTTATTACTTATCCATATTTCTAAAAGAAAAAATGTCTCGACTCCAAAAACGCAAAGCTCAACTAAAGCTTCTAACTAACGATGTACCTAAAAGTAAAAACTTTATGAACTGCATTAGATCCTACAATGGTTCATTTGCTTTTGCATATACCGGAGTAAATATCAGGCCACCAAAAGGCAATGGCCCATACTACTTTCGCATATGTGCACAAATACTGCATCGCATTGGAACAGTGCACCCTGAAACAAATCAACAACGCAAATATGCACAAATCTACATCCTAGATCCACATGACGCAATCTATCAATCAAAGTGCTGCATCGCAACAGGCACGGATTCAAAACGAAGCACCTCCCGTCTCAGACATACGTTAATGGCAGCGAAGGCTACAACGGGCTTCTCACACAGCACAGGCAAATCGATTACAGCTCCAAAACAACACGTCCCAAATACTACACATGCAACAACGCGCCTCTCAAACGGCACAAGAAAAACATACACCAGTAAAATTCATTCGGATTAATGAATGTCATTTGCAATCATTGTCATTCAGTTCACTTCCCTAAAGAAACAACTGGAAATACAAGTTATACATTTACACGTTGTTGTCAAAAGGGTCAAATTACACTGCCTTCTTTACATTCATATACTGAATATCTACAGAGGCTTATAACTGACGATGTACCTGAAAGTGAAATCTTTATCAACTACATTAGATCCTACAAATCAGTATCCACTATGAACATTAACGGTGGCACTGCACGTGACATCCGTCTTGAAAAAATGTTGTTTATTGATGAATGTTCAATGGCATGAAGTCACTTACTCAACTCCATTCATAAACTTCTACAAACGTTTATGAATAATAATATTCGATTTGAAGGAAAGGTACTTTTATGAGGAGTAGATTTTAGACAGTGATTAGCTATTCTTCCAGATGCCATGCACTCAGCTATTGTTCAGTGCACCTTAAAATACGCAGACAATTGGCATTGCTTTCAAAAGATATAGTGAGTAAAAAAGATACGATGTCCAGAACCAGATCATAACAATTGCTTATTACAACTGAGAGATGGTACACTCACCAATACAGATGGACTTCAGCCACATATTATTACAATTCCTCAAGCCTTTATCTGCGACGACTTAGTTACAGAGACATTTGGAACAGCAATCTCATTAGACCAAATGCCCCTTTTAACACAACGCACTATATTATGTCCAAAAAATATTAATATGGAAAACATTAATACCCAAGTCATTCCATTACTTCCTGGAGAGACACAACTCTTTCTAAGCTCTGACAAACTTGACTCTGATCACAACAATAACCATCTTAAATGACCTTACAAGTTCTGAGCTGGAATTACCTTTTACACTTAAACGGCGTGTACAAAGAAATTTTCAAATAAACCTTTACACTGTGCCACACACTTTATTGTTTGATTTCTATTTGCATCATCTACACCGTCACACTATTCTGTATCTCATTCATACATCACGCTCTTTGTCATTCCCAACACCAGGGGTTGGCGAGCGAAGCGAGCAGGGGGCAGAGCCCCCTAGTACAATTTCTAGGCAGCTATTCATAAACCACAGGGAAAAAAAACCTTTAATATTCAGTGGGGTCTGGGTTTTCTGCTTTACTTAATTGATTTGATACAAGATGCAGTACACCACCCATTTTAGAGTCACAGAGACCTAGGACCTATAACAGCAGCACTGGGCACACATATAAAAATTCCATAATGACAATAACTAGGCAAGGATTCGAACTATCGCCTCCTACAAAGTCCTTGCACTCTGAGATGCACTGTACATTTCTAAAGGAAACCAAAAAATAATAAGCAGTTATTTATATAACTACAACCATTTTTCCTTAAATTGTCATAATTCTATCATTACATTGGTTGACAGATTTTTTTTTATGGGTGTTTTCAATGAACTTTTTCTTGCTGATTTCAGAAATGTACGCAGAATTTTTCTATCATCCATAGTTTTCCAGTTGTGTCATTTTTAGGGTATACAGTGGAACCTCAGTTCACGACCATAATTCGTTCCAAAACTCTGGTCGTAAACCGATTTGGTTGTGAACCGAAGCAATTTCCCCCATAGGATTGCATGTAAATACAATTAATCCGTTCCAGACCTGAATGTAAATATATTTTTTTTTAAAGTTTTTAAGCACAAGTATAGTTAATTAAACCATAGAATGCACAGCGTAATAGTAAACTAAAATGTAAACACATTTAATAACACTGAGAAAACCTTGAAAAACAGAGAAAACTAACACTGCAATAGTTCGCGTTATAGCGTTACCAACCGCTGGCTAAAAACACTTTTTTTTTAATGAGTTTTAAGTACAGGGAAAAAAATGAACATTTGAAAAAATCAGTAATTTAATAAACCACCAAGAAAAGTAACATTGCAACAATGCACACTACGAACCGATCGCTGTAAACAGAAGTGAAAACAAAATCAAGCCCAGTGCATTCTTTAACTGCCTTCCTACCTTATGCATCCAGCTCTCTCTCTGGCGCTGCCTGTGTGTGTGCGTCTCTCTCTCTCGCGCTGCCTGCGTCTCTCTCTCTCTCACGCTGCCTGTGTGTATGCGTCTCTCTCTCTCTCGCGTGCCTGTGTAGCGCGTCCCTCTCACTATGGATAAGGAGCCCGCCACACACAAAAAACTCCTATTCTTAGGAAAAGTAATTATATTATTTATGGAACTCGACAGAACCTAAGCACCTATTTGAAGTCCCCAGAGGGAGTTGTTTTTTAAGAATTTATACAAAAAAGAAAAAATAATCACCCCAACAAGTATTTTAAAAAACAAAAGAATATTTATAAATCAAATAAATCCTAATGGGCGGCACGGTGGCGCAGTGTGTAGCGCTGCTGCCTCGCAGTTGGGAGATCTGGGGACCTGGGTTCGATTCCCGGGTCCTCCCTGCGTGGAGTTTGCATGTTCTCCCCGTGTCTGCGTGGGTTTCCTCCGGGGGCTCCGGTTTCCTCCCACAGTCCAAAGACATGCAGGTTAGGTGGATTGGCGATTCTAAATTGGCCTTAGTGTGTGCTTGGTGTGTGGGTGTGTTTGTGTGTGTCCTGCGGTGGGTTGGCACCCTGCCCAGGATTGTTTCCTGCCTTGTGCCCTGTGTTGGCTGGGATTGGCTCCAGCAGACCCCCGTGACCCTGTTCGGATTCAGCGGGTTGGAAAATGGATGGATGGATAAATCCTAATTAATAAGTCCCCCTTTTACCCTTCTATAAATATACAAAAAGAAATCCAGAAAGAAAGCAAGAAAACACAGAAAAAGAAAAACCCAAGAAGAGAAACAGAAATATAACCTACTTATCAATACCCCCAACTAATTCACAGAACATAACCGACTAAATACACATATATACAAATATATACAAATATAAATTAGACACCCACTCACAATCCACCCGTGATCCCCAGTCCCTTTTATATTATTGTCGATAAAGTCTTAATCCACCCGGCCTGGGTAGTCTGTGACAAATCCAGCAATCCAGTCAGTTAAACTTCGCTGACTCGTACACTGTATTAAAAGGTAATTAGAAGTAATCTCACCGGTCTGGCGAACGATTCCTTATCACAAGCTGAATCCGTAGCACCCGGTTGTTTCGGTGTTAGCGTCCATTAATGGCCGCCGCCCGCAGCACAAATGTAAAGTGAAGCCGTGAACTCCAAGATTATTACCGATTAGCCAGAGCTCCTTTTCGTTGAGTCCAATCGGTATTACAATGGAGCCTAACGAGCTTTTACCGTTAACTCCTTTACCAAGTCACTTTCCCAGGTCCTTCCTTAAATCGACTTTTTTAACGCACCTCTCCTCTTCCTTTAAACTCTCTCAACCTCCTTCCCTTTTTCTTCTTCCTTTAATATGTGCCTCCTCGTCTTTTAAAGAGGGTTCTTCCTTACGTCACACCCCAGTTCATTTTGGCAAGGACCCCCAGGCATTGTTTGGACCCCTACTCCCCTTAAAGAGATATCCCACAGACATTACTTGCATTGGACATCACTTTTAAAGGGCAAGCGGCACAAACAGTTAAAAGCACACAAACAAAACAATATGTGACAACCGTTACATAATCCCCACCCCCCCTCTGGAGAGGGACCAAAGTAGGGCTTTAGGTTCACTATATGCATAGTGTCACTTTTAGACTCTGTTCCCGTACCAAACTGAACCCTGTAATTATTAGGTCCTAATATTTTTAGTATTTTAGCTGGACCAATATATTTTGGCGCAAGCTTGGAAGCAAACTGATCTATCTTAGAAGATTGTGGGTGTGACCTAATCCAGACCAGATCCCCTACAGTGTAGTGGGCCTCTTTCCTACGTTTACTATACGACCTGGCTTGTCTGGCTTTGGCCTTTGCCACGCGACTCTCCACTTGCTTTTTTAAGGTGGTTAGTTGGTGGATCGTAAGATAAGATATTGAATTAGGATGTGGGGCTTTAATGAGACGCTCAAGGGGTCCCTTGATCTGCCTACCAACAGCCAACAGAGCAGGGGTCTCTCCGGTTACTTCGTGTACTGCAGTATTTAGAGAAAATCGAAGCTCCAGCAGCCAACGGTCCCAGTCTTGATGGTGCTTCCCCACATAAGATGCAATCATGGTTTTAAGGGTTTTATTTACCCGTTCAGTCATGTTCGTTTGGGGATGATAAGCTGTTGTAAGCTTCTTCACCACTCCCCATTTGGCACAAAGATTTTCCATCATCTCACCCGTAAACTGTGGTCCTCTGTCAGATACCATATATTTTGGAACTCCCCAACGAGTGAAGATGTCTTCCCTTAAAATGGAGCAGATCTTCCCTGCCTTTGCATTGGGCAAGGCAAACAGTTCCACCCATTTAGAGTAGTAATCTACTATTACTAATAGTATAGTCTTTTTATTTTTGGACCTTGGGAACGGTCCCATCAAATCTACCCCTATCATTTCTCCTGGTTCATTTACCACGGTAGATTGACATAATCCTGCTGGTTTTCCTGGGGAAATCTTGTACTGTTGGCAGATGTGACAGCTTTTAACATGAAGCCAGACATCCTTACGGATGGTGGGTGTGGACACTTTTTGTGACTGAAGACAGAGAAGAAAATTAAAATTAGTCAAAACCTTTTATTAATACATACCAGGCAAGGGTAAAATGACAGAGAAACACAGTCCTAGGACACCGCGCTTCATCTGCCTCGAGCGCAGATGTCCTTGTTCTTTTATACCTTTCTAATCTCCTGATCGTTGACCACGTAAGCAAAAAATAGCGTCCTGACTCATTGTACTTTTCCAATTTTGTAAAGTCATTACCCTAAAGGTATATTTTCTTGTCACACACATCATCAAAAGAAAACTTCCAGAAAGTATACATGCTTTTTGTCACGTACGCAAAACACAAACAAGTTTCATCATTCTGTCCTATTTTCTGTACACACATACATTTTGTTCAATTACATCTTTTTATGTTTTCACACTCCTCCCTTTTTGAACAAAATGATGTGGGCAATATAATTCTATCTTGAAATGGTTGATGAAGGGGAAGGGGGAGAGAAAATGGAAGAAGCTATACGAGACATGCGCTCCTCATGTAGCATATATGCCCTTTCCATAGAGGCGGTAAAGTACTTAGATATTATATAGCGAAACAAAGGGATAATACAACAACCAACCAGGAGGAGGAGGCAAATTGCCACAACCAAAGAAATGAAAACAGATCTTATCCATTGTCCCCAGGATCCGAAGGAGGATGTAAACCACTGATCCCAAGGATTTGTAATGCCAGAATTAGTGGAAAGTTCTTTAGAGAGAGCAGTGAGGCCTGCCAATGCACGAGTTATTGATCCATCTGGCGCGGTATTATTTGGAATATATGTACAACAAGCATCACCAAACATAGCACAGACACCTCCCTTTCCCGCAAGTAACATGTCCAGGGCTAGACGATTTTGCCAAGTCATCAGAGAAGTACGATCAAGCTGTTCATGTATGCCTTCAATAGCGTCTTTGGTGAAGTTAAGGAAACGTTGTTGGTTATAATAAAGGTAATTAATCCAGTCTACATTCTTATTAATAGTAATTTGGGATATGATAGATTCAAAACCGGCTGCGACTTGATCCCTAGCTTTAAATCTGTCTGGGACACCCCTAGGGACTCCAATAGCATCTATGTATACTCCAGGGCCATGTAAGGAGATATTAGTAGGCATATGGAAAAGGGAGCGGGTATGTCGGAAATAAAAAGGAGGTGTGGAATAATATGGGGAGTGAGAGGGAGGTAAGGATAGAAGTCTAAAAGGCATAACTAATTGGATTGGAGCACAGGTACCAGACCAGTTAGGGGGAAGGGTGGCAAATAATTTGGACCTACGACACATCCACCAAATATCTGATCTAGGAGTGGTTTGGGAGAGAAGAAAGGAAGACAGAACGGTGTTCAGAGAAAAGTTAACCTGAAAAGTTTGAGAACAGAAAGAAAATGGTAATTCTCCTACCCATGTCGTTCCATAAGATTTGAAACATGTATAATTTCCTTCGTGAGTTTGAAACATAGGGGTATCCATGTGACGGGTGGGGGAAAAAGAATAGATAGATTAGAACACTTTGAACCAGAGAGGGGTTTCTTGGAAGTAGTGAATAAGTACAGAAGGCAGGGCAACCCCACGGGGTCAGAAATGTTAGATAATGGGAAAGGGACTGTAGCTAAATGGGGACGGGCTGCA
The DNA here is from genome assembly GCF_900747795.2 of Erpetoichthys calabaricus. Classification (NCBI taxonomy): domain Eukaryota; kingdom Metazoa; phylum Chordata; class Cladistia; order Polypteriformes; family Polypteridae; genus Erpetoichthys; species Erpetoichthys calabaricus. The sequence goes on from NC_041396.2 coordinate 181,637,316, forward strand.
GCGCACGCATAGAGAACCCACTGCAACCATCTATTCTGATCCCCATAACCAGTTTCTACTGAAAAAGTGGATGAAAGGGTGGAAATATTCATAATCTTAACAGGAGAAAAATCTGAACCAAAAGTTGGGGAGATGGGTGTGTGTGCCAGAGAATGAGGGGTGTTAGTAACAGGATTGTCAATCTTAATTAGAAATCTCCCTAAAGGGTCTGTTCCAGATACATATGCCCCTAATACATAAATACCTGAGTCATGTAAAGAGGGGTTCTTCAAAGTAATGATCAAGGGGTTACAATGGTTGTCAGCACATTCATGAGAGGCATGTCCTTTTATGATAGAAAACCGATTTTTCAAACCGTATTTTTGGGCCTCAAAAGGTTGATAACCCCAGTCCTCAGTTCCAGTGTTAGCAAAAACCCATTGCCAGTTGTCGCAGTCACTTCCCCTCATACACACGTATTTGTCAGATCCGGTCCACTGGGCTTGTCGACCAGTCCCACAGTTGATAATAGAGCAGAAATCAAACTGCACTGATGTGGTAATTCCTAACGGGAAAGTCAAGGTGACCAGGGCAGTAGACAAGGGAAAAGAAAAGCATAGTAGCACAGCAATCAAGGGTGCCATCTCTTGCAATGTGAGGCGTGAATCCAGGCAGGCAGTCCTTCAACTTTCACAGCGTGTGGTGTGGATAGAAGAATTTGGAATGATCCTCTCCACCTAGGCTGATGCCAGTGTTTCCTCCGAGTATCTCGAACCAGGATCCAGGTGCCCAAAGGAATTGGTAAATCCTTGGAAAGGGGGCTGGTCCTCCAGGCTTGATTAACCTGCTGGTGGATTTCCTTCAACGAGGTTCGCAAACCTGCAAGACTAGAGAGAAGATCATTGTCCACAATATGCAAATTCACATCACAACCATGCCAACGGGCATGGGACGTCCGGTCAGAATCTCAAACGGCGATAGTCCCAGTTGTCGGTGTGTCCGTCCCCTTAGTCCCATTAAAGCTAAGGGTAGTGCATCCGGCCATGATAAATTAGTTTGTTCACAAATTTTTGCGAGTTTAGCTTTTAAAGTGCCATTGCATCGTTCTACGATGCCTCCGCTTTGGGGATGGTATTCACAATAGCCAGGTGGTTAATTCATTTATAATGGAGTTCACAAAATGAGTGCCATTATCTGTTTGTAACTTTTGAGGGATACCCCATCTTGGAATAATCTCTTTAATTAGTGCTTTAGCTACTGTTTTGGCATCGCTGTGTTTTGAAGGGAAAACCTCTATTCATCGGGAGAACACATCGACAATCACAAGACAATATCGGTACCCTTTAGACGGGGTTAGTTCAATGAAATCCATTTGGAGGTGTTCAAACGGACCCATTGGATTAGGGGTAACGGCGGGACTTACCTGGGTACCTTTTCCCACATTAAACTTTTGACATATTGCACAGCATCTGCAAAATTGCTCTGCATATGTAAAGAAACCTACAGCTTCCAATGTTTTTCAACATCTCGAACCATGGCATCTCTTCCTGCGTGATCGAGGCCATGGGCGATTTTTGCCATTCCTGGGAAAGAGGCTTTTGGGAGAAAAGGTTTGTTAGTGTGTTTATGAGTCCAGACTCCATCAGAGAGGGACCCTTCTTTGGACCATTTTCTCCTTTCGATATCCGTGGCTGCACTCTGTAAAGAAATAATTTGATTATCAGGGTCCTGGTCATTTCTCTGTTGGAATAAAGAAATTGGTGTGTTATTATATGCAGCCTCTTTAGCAAAGTGGTCAGCTAATTCATTTTCTTTGCTAACAGGATCCTGTTTTCCTGTGTGAGCTTGACATTTAACAATCGCTAGCTTCGATGGTTTGGTTATAGCTTCTAAAAGGGATTCGATCAATTTCTGATGTTGGATGGGTTTGCCAGTACTGGTCTTAAATCCCCTTAGTTTCCATAGTGCTCCATGATCATGGCAGACTCCAAAAGCATACCTGGAATCTGTATAAATTGTTACGATCTTCCCTTCGGACAGCTGACATGCTCGAGTGAGTGCTACGAGTTCAGCTGCTTGTGCACTTAAGCTTGATGAAATTCGATTTGCTTCCAGCAGGCGGTCCCCTTGGACCACTGCGTAACTAGTTGAGATGTGAAGTTTTGGCTTGTACTAGGATAGAATGTACAGCGTGAGGCACTTTAACTGTTAGGGGGCTCATGAAAACTACATCCGTGCTTGCTAATACAGCTTCTGTTGTTGCAGCCACAGCACGAAGACACGGAGGAAGTGCTGCGGCCACTGGATCCAGTTTTTTTTTTTTTAGAAAAAATAAGTCACCGGTCTTTGTTTATCTCCAGGTTGTTGCGTCAGTACTGCATTCATAAATCCCTGCTTTTCGTCCACGAACAAAGTGAATGGACGAGAATGATCAGGCAAACCTAGCGCGGGCGCAGATAAAAGAGTAGCTTTGAGGTCACAGAGAGCCTTCTCAGCCAGTTGTTGCAACGGCTGTGCTCTTTCAGTAAAATTTAGAACCCACTGTCTGCAGTAGCCCAGAATACCTAAAACAGACATAACCTGTTGTTTTGTGACCGGTCTAGGAAGATTTTGGATGGCTGTAATGCGATCGCTAGAGAGAGCTCTTGTTCCATACATAATGTCATGACCTAGATATTTTACAGTTGTTTTGATTAGCTGCAGCTTAACTTTAGAAACTTTATGGCCATTTTCCCCCAGAAACAGCAACAATTTCTGAGTATCTATTGTACAATTTTCTTCCGTAGCGCTACATATTATTTCCATCTACATACTGTATCAATGTACTACTTCCGGCCAGACGCCTTCTAAATTTTGGGCAAGAGCTTAACCAGAAACACAAAGGGCTTCTCTGTATCCCTGAGGCATGACGGTCCATGTCCATCGGCGGTACCGCGTTTGACGAGATCGGGATGTACGGCGGAGATGCCAGCCTCTGCTTCGGGAGACAAAGGATATTGGGCACGGTGCGGGCGGAAGGAGGATTTCGGGTGGATCACCAGAGGCTCACAGTGGGCTATCCTTTGAAACACTACTTTAGTTATTAAATGGTCAGGAGTATCAAAAATACCTGGAGTAACTTGTAACCAGTCTGTTCTTTCAAGGCATTTTTCCACCCATGGTCCTATTTTCTCCCATTTAACAGTGTGTGATTTAGCTAAGGAAAAATATGAGGCACTATTTTGCCAAGATAATATATGTGCTGTGAGCATGTAAAATGAACAGAAGCAGCTGCCTTTGTGGATGAAATAAAAACACAGTAGATGTGAAGGGTTTCGGGGCAAGTACCAGAAGTAAGGAAAGATTCTAGCCAGGTGGTGTCTACTTGTATAGGGAAGTATTGGGCAGTACAGTGTAAAATGTCAGGGGCCTGTAAATTGGGAAAAAGACAAGGGGAAAAAGAGTGTAGGGCTTTGAGGAGAATGGTGTGTGGGGAAATATCTAAAGTCCATGCTGCAAAAGAGGGTTTGGGGTAAGGGGTAATTTGACACAACAACTTGGGGGTTGAACAAGGTATGTCCGCCAGGACGTGACTGGACTTGAAGAGGTTTTGATACTTGAAGAAGGTGAGGTTGTCCAGAAGCAGTAAGCACAGTAACAGTTTCGTTCGAGGTAGGGACCTTTGCCAGCGAGCGAGTGGCACAAGTGTCGATTAAGAAAACAGTCTCAGTGCCATCAACGAACAATGTCAGTAAAGGATCAGTCTCTGAATTATGGGTGAGCAAAGGTAGTTGAAAAGAGTGGCTGGAGGTCCCAGCGTTTTCCTATGGCCAGTATTGTTAGTCAGGGGTGTCAGAGAAAACAGGTGGAAATAAGGGGAGGTGGGGGCTGTTGCTGTCTGTGAGGGCACTCCCGACGAAAATGTCCAGTTTCACCACAAGCGTGGCAAGAGTAGGAATTTACATTGGGATTAAAGGGAGAGGGAATAAAAGGATTCTTAGTGTGGTCAACAGGAGGAGCTCTAAAACCACCTCGTCCTCTTCCTCGTCCTCGTCCCCTTCCTCTAAAGCCATATCCTCGACCTTGGTCAGGAGCATTCCTGGTATAATAGTTCATCTGTGCTGCCAATAATTTGGCATGAGAGTCCGATTCGGCATGTTCAGCATGTCGTTTGACTTCATCAAACGTGGCACTTTCCCACTCAATACAGGAAGTGCGGACCTTGTTTTGTATATCAAGGCGCAAACCGGAAACAAAAGGTGGAACTGCAGCTCGGGTGCGGTCATCAGCATTTCCCAAGCCCGAGTGATTAGCCATAAGGTCTTGAATCCTATGTGCCCATTCATCAACCGTTTCGTCTCTCTTTTGTTTTGCAGCAGAAATAAGGGACCAGTCCGTTCCTTTTTTATATTTTTCTGCAATATTTTGTCTCAACGCCTCCCATTGTGGGTTAAATTCGCCTTCTCCACCTATCCCCTGTCCTCGAGTTAAAGCTGGGTTCCATACCCATGGAACGTCATTGCGGACACCCCTGCTAACAGTGGCCCATGTGGTCCCAAGCTTTCGACGAAGTACCTGGGTCCATTCAGCAGCATTAGGCTTATACATGCTATCTAACTGATCAAGTTGTTCAACAAATTTTAGTCCTCCTACTTCTTTTGGATCTGGAAGTGCATTCACGACATCTTTTAGTTCTTGGATGTCCCAATTCCGATTTATCATAACTGTTGTGGGATTTTGGGGTCCAGCTGGATGGGCAGGGTTATAATGGGGATTGGGAACTTCTATTAAAGGGCAAGTAAGTGAAGGTGAAGGATCAGAAGAGAAAAAAGTTGGAGCTGGTTTGTGAGTGGAGGTTTGACTTCGAGTGCATTTGGAGACGGGGGTTTGTCTAGTACAGGGTGGGTCATCACGATGGGTTGAGGGGTCATAGTGATCTGTGCCTGGGGAATCATCAGGGGAAACTTCTGCTAGTTGTAGTGCAGGGGGGGGGCAGTCGGAATGGGGAATAGAGGAGGGGAAAATAGAGGTGTCTGAGGTTGGTTCTGAGGAGGGGAAAAAAATAATAGGATAAATCTAAACCTGTCTTCTTTTCTATAAATTTTCTAGGAGACCCATTTTTACGGGGCGTCTGTTGATCCTCCGAAAATAATTCTTCCAGCATTAATGATTTTGATCCCCCTGTGCGGCGATTTAACAGGCTTACTGTTATAAGTTCCCCTTGCTCTCCCGGGTTCTGTATTTAATTTTCCAACTATTTTTCCATAGCGCTACATATCTTCCATAGCGCTACATATACTGATTCGCCTAATCCCTTGTCCGTATGAATCAGCGAGGTATTAAGTGTGCCACTCACTATTCCCTTACTGTTCCCTTCTTTTTCCCAAGGGGAGACACCTAACTATCGGTCCTTTCCCAGTTCCCAGGAGAACACGGTATTGTTGCTTATTCCGTATGTAGATTTATTTATTTTTCCATAGCGCTACATATCTTCCATAGCGCTACATATCATTCCGTTCCTAACAGCAATCCTGCAATCTGTGCTCTTTTCGGTTTATATTTCCATACCACCCCGTTACTCGTCCCGTTAGCCTGTCCGCTCACATCCCCGGATTCCAGCTCAGGTGACTTCGTGTCCGATTCGGTTCAGCAGAATACTACATCAATACGTCCAGCCGAGTCTAGGATATGGGTGAGGCCAGTATCCTTTCGTCAGACCTTTCGTATGCGTCAAACTGCTTGGGTCAAGTCTCCATCACCTTAAGCAACCCGTTGAGATATGAGTATGACTAGACGGTCAACAGGAAACTCGCCCTCCCGTTATTTAGAAAATAAAAAATATTCGGAAATCCCCCGGTGCTTACCCCAGCCTGGAAGTGTGCAAGCTCTGTCTGGAAATCCGTTCAGTCACCGTGGATGTAGCAAAGAGGAGACCAGGGACTCCTCACGCAAGAACTGTTTCAGGACAGGGCAGTCCTAACTTTTGCCGGAGCTGCATGCTCTGCTGCCGGAGTACTCAAATTGACGGCAGTCCGCTGGTAAGACGGATCACTGAAATGGTCTCGCTGGAGGAGTCGACCGGCCGTCTCTTGCCCCACGTCCGGGCGCCACAAACTGTGGACACTTTTTGTGACTGAAGACAGAGAAGAAAATTAAAATTAGTCAAAACCTTTTATTAATACATACCAGGCAAGGGTAAAATGACAGAGAAACACAGTCCTAGGACACCGCGCTTCATCTGCCTCGAGCGCAGATGTCCTTGTTCTTTTATACCTTTCTAATCTCCTGATCGTTGACCACGTAAGCAAAAAATAGCGTCCTGACTCATTGTACTTTTCCAATTTTGTAAAGTCATTACCCTAAAGGTATATTTTCTTGTCACACACATCATCAAAAGAAAACTTCCAGAAAGTATACATGCTTTTTGTCACGTACGCAAAACACAAACAAGTTTCATCATTCTGTCCTATTTTCTGTACACACATACATTTTGTTCAATTACATCTTTTTATGTTTTCACATGGGCCACCAGGCTACCTCCAGGATTCTCAACAGGGTCTTGGTCTTCCCCAGGTGTCCCCCAAAAGGACTATCATGGAAGTACTGAAGGAAATCTGAAATTAGCTCTTGGGGAACCACTAGCTGATATTTGTGGCCTGCATATTTTGACATATTTTCGATATAGCACCCCTTGGAGTTCCTCATACTTAATACTTCCAGATCTACCCCCTGACCCTTCCCTGCACCCCTGACAAACAGAACAAGTTGTCTGAGCTCGAGCGATAACCTGTAAGTCCAGGGGCAGTTCAGATACAGAGGGTTTAACCACAGCCACCAGTGCCTCTTGGGAATCTTCATGGATCCGGGACAATGCATCTGGTATTATATTGTGATGTCCCTTCCGGTAGAAAACCTGAAACTTGAATTCTTGCAGTCGAATTATGTAACGGTTGTCACATATTGTTTTGTTTGTGTGCTTTTAACTGTTTCTGCCGCTTGCCCCTTAAAGAGATATCCCACAGACATTACTTGCATTGGACATCACCTTTAAAGGGCAAGCAGCAGAAACAGTTAAAAGCACACAAACAAAACAATATGTGACAACCGTTACACCTGTGTGTGTGTGTCTCTCTCGTGTGTGTGTCGCGCTCTCTCGCTCTCTCTCTCTTGCTCACTGCACAGGAAATGCACAGGGAGAGACTGAACATGTACAAACCGAAAAGGAAACTGGCTTGTTCGTATACCGAGTGTGTGGTCGTGAACCGAGGCAAAATTTTGGTGAACTTTTTGGTCGTAAACCGATTTGTACGTGTACCGAGACATTCGTGAACCGAGTTTCCACTGTACATTTAGTATATAAACTTTTATTAAGTTGTACTGATTTTTTAAAGTAAAATTCAGGATTTAAATGTTTTTATTCCTATTAACAGTAAACATTTTATAAGCACAGATTTATGAAGACATAAACGACAATAGATCAAAATGGACTCAGATTCACAAATGTAAGAAATAATTATTTTAGGATTAGTGACGTCAAAATCAGAGAAGGAATTTTTGTATGATGTCAAATCAGGGAATTGATTGAAGATGAGAAAATCGATGATCTGACGAACCAAACTGAAAAAGTAATATGGCAGTTTTGTTTGAGTATTTGCATGAACTTCTTTTTGGAATCATAAGGTAGTCAATTACCAACAAATAATGGATGATCTTTTGAACCTGTACAAAGCCCTAATCCATAATTTAATTTGTTCTCATCTGGTCATTTTCCCTAGAAATCTCAGAGTAGTCAGTGATGAGTATGATTTTATTATGACATTTCTGAAATGTAAAAGAAATGCAGTGAGTATGCTCACTGACTTCTGCTGGACCCTGAAAAGGGATTTTCCTGAGGGGAAGTACATCAGAAAATTGTACACCTCTACCTTTTAAGTGAGACATTCGCGGCATGTATATATAGTGTAAAAATACTGTACATCTATTGTAATGGTGTCATTTAAAATCCTTACATGATAGACAAAGACCAATTAGATATTTGAATTCAGTACAAAAATATTTTAGGTTTCACCAATACTGATTCATGTTATTTTTAAAGATTGTTTGTAGTTGTTTTAAAGAGGTGACCTCTCACACATGTGACAAAAAGTTACAATTTGTTACACAGTAATTTATCACTTTAATTGTTCAAAAAGGCAATCACTTAATAATATGCCATTCATGCCTACTTAGATCTTCATCCCCAATTCCCCTACATTTTAATAAATAGCTTCAAAGTTGAGTGGTGAATATTTCCAACATACTCCTACCTACTACACTACTTGGTGACTTAGTCCATGTACAATATCTGTGGTTCCCTGTGTTCAAAAAAACAATTTTAATGTTTTTCAGGAAATACTGTTTACCCTAGATTAGCTTCCATCTGTGTGCCCATATTCAACTTAAAAGAATTTATTCGAAAGAAGCAGCTGGTATCCCCTTTACTAATGTTCTTCTTAATTTTAAACACTTCAGTCATGTTACTATTTAATCTTGATTTACTTCAAATGAAAAGAATTGGATCCTATAATCTTTCCTCATACTTCTTAGACCAGGAATAAGTCTATTAGCACTTCTAAGGACTTCCTCAAGCACCATTACATCTTTTTTGTAATATGAAGACCAACAAGGAATATTCTTCACAAAATATTCTAGATCAGGCCTCAAAAGTGCATTGTAAACTTTTCAAGTAACCTTGCTTGATTTAACTCTTTTATTGAAAAGAATAGAGTGTTTCTAAATGTCACAAAACAGGCATGCAATTTCAAGTTTTTCTTGTGTATCTGTTTCCTTTCAGAAAAGTGCATTATTTTATTGGAAGAAAACAATTTATATTATTTAATAGAAAACAGAACAGACTAAAGTAATGTGTCAATTGCTTTTTTTAAAGATTAGGAAATAGAAAACCTAAAGCCTTCACAATTTTTTTCTCAGATATTATAGCTATCTCCTTCAAGCAGAGTATCAGACTATAAAATGATAAGCTGCTTTCGCAGTCTTATGTACAGCGAGGAGCCTACCTGGTTGCAGCTTTCACATCCCTTTAAGCCATGCCACTTTGAGGATTCTTCAGTTGTAAATGGCAAACAGAAAGGATTCTTCTCGTTTTTTGGGAGATAAAAAATACTGGTTAATAGGACATTGTGTGATTTTGTAGAATCACAGAATACATTTCAGAGAATAAGTAAAAGCTCTTGTAAAATCCTAACTTTTGTATACAAACAGTACATAAAATCTGCAATAGAAAATACCAACACAGTGCAAAAAGAGTTACATTAATGTGTTGTTTGTGTGTTTCTTTTAAGTTCATTGCTACTTTCTTATGTTGGTGAATCACCATAATGGTGGGTCAAAGGACACTGAGAGTAGTAAAGTTTGTACAAAGTCTTATTGTGGGCAAAACACCTGAAAAAGTGGTGACATGGCAGCTTGGTGCCAAACTGGTAACATTGCTGGGTTGCAGTAAGGGTCCAGGTTTCATGTCCTTGGGTATTCCCTGCATGAAGTCTGCATGTTCTCTCCGTGTCTATGTGGGTTTCCTCCCACAGTCCAAAGACATGCAGGTTATGTGGCTTGACGATGCTAAGTTGGCCCTAGTGTATAGATGGGGTTTGTGTATGTTTGCCCTGCGATGGACTGTCGCCCTGTCCAGAGTTTGTTCCTGCCATATACCCTATCCTGGCTGGGTTAGGCTCCCGCACCAAACCCCACCCCACAGCCCTGTTTAGGAACAAGCAGGATAGAAAATGACTGCCATTTGAAAAGAACTGCTCTTTATATATTCAGGCATATCTTAGAATTGGCCTCGTGTGTATCAATTATTGCTTGAATAAGATGTGACCAAATATAAAATCAACAATCTATGAAGGTTCTATAGACCTATGAAAAATAATTGTGTGTTCTTTACCAAAAATAAAGCAGTACAATCTTTTATGCATCACGTACATGGTTTGGTGAGCACGTTTTTTTATTGGCAGGGTCAAGCTGTCATGTCTCTTGTTAATCAATTAAAGAGCTGATTATGATTGGTGTGTTTGTGGTTCACTAGCATGTGAATGCTATGTAAGCTGGGAACAATTTCTTTAATATCTTTACACTTTTAGAAGTTGTGTATTTCATGCCTTGCTGTTATTATTGAAATTAATTTCCCAAAGCTGATCCTGTCTCCTACTTTTGAATTTTAGTGTAGTGTGAAAATTAGGTAGTTCTAATAATCTTATAGGAATAAAAAATGATTGTAATTTCACATTGATGATTATTAGATTTAAGGTGGTTCTTTATAAGCTTCTTGCATGACATAATCTTAATATCATTATTACATCACAAACTTAATTTAGCTAAAGTTCATCTCTGTTGGCACACCAAATTGTTAACACTGCTGCAGTGTTAACAGTAACAAAAATTTATCACCAAAACAGTCTGGGTTTCAAACCATGGTCCATTAGTAGAAGCAAAATAAAGCTTTGCTTTAGATAACTCAATTGCTTTTTGTCTCTCACGCTTTCCTAAAAAATATAAAGAAAATCTATATTAAAGAGTCATGACCTTGGAGTAAGCGAGACTTTACTCATTTTATAAATTCACCTCTTTATCAGAGGAGCTAATTCCAGATGGACCATGTCAGTGACAAATTTTCCTGTGTTAAGCTTTTCATTTATGCACAAATGAATCCTTTGCCTCTCTCTCGCCCTGGTAAGATAAGTGCTGACTATTTGACTTCTTATCACAAAAGAATGAACTTTTACTCAATTTTTTTCTAACAAGTGTCATACATGCTTTTCTGTCTAAATTAAACCTCCCTTGTTTCACCAATTGTGAGAGCTCTGCTTCATTTTTTATGAATAAATCTATATCTGCTCTTCTATAGTAATACTGTCAAGTCTGTTCTAAGTGCCATGTATCATGTGTGTATTTTATCCAGTAACCTGATCTATAGCTCAACAGTTTATGTAGGTAACAAGGTCCTGTAGATGCCCCATAGCCCATTCCAGATTGTACATCTAAACCATTAAGAAGTTCATGGTATGCATTGTACATTTTACCTTCCTAATTATAAATGATAATTTTGTCAAATTAGGTTTTATCATTTTGACAAAGATATTCAAAACTTATAAGGGTTTCAGTCATGTGTCCTTCAAAAAATGTTGGGGGCCAAGTGTCTAGGTTTAATCCAGAAAGTATTAAAATACAGGGTATTGTTGTTATCTTTGTAAATTGGGTTATGTTCTTCAAAAAAATATTTAAAAAGTTTAACAAATATATAAATATTTATTTTCTCCTTTCATTTTAATAATCGAACTGGCCTTTCAGTGCACATACTAGTGAGAGTAATCAATTCTGTCTGTTGCTGTATGACTAAAGTGAATATCTTTTCTTTTTGAATTCACTCATTTGCTACTGGGAGGTTGACTTAAAAAGTAAGAAGAACAAAAGACAATTAACAATGCACAGTTTCTAAAAAATCCTTAACATAATCTATTAAAACACCAATCTTTGTAATTGGCTTCTGTGAAACAAAACACTACAAAACAAGAAGTGTATGCCACTGTACATTACTGTTACATTTATTTCAAACCGTATATTTTATAGCTCATACCACACAATAAATTGTTAAAGAAATGGACAGAGGCATGTGAAGGACACATACAGGCTGGGTATTTTAAAAGTGCTGATGTCCACTTAACCAATATGGTCAGAGCCACAGTCTATAGAAGCAATAAATGATGTGAACAGGTGAAGGTGTTATTTTGGCATGGTCCAGAAATAATATAAACAGCCCTCTGGCAGTTGCCTATATCTGATGAGAATTCTACGCATATGTAAATATTTGAGTGTTTATAAGGATGAGGATCCATCACAAAGTCAGAAGCCATCCCCATGCCGCTGAACATTCCAGCCAGATGGGTGTATAGTCGTCACTATTTTGACACCTGAAGGCCTGACTGTGATGTGTACTGTTCCTTGGCTTCTCTCCGGCCTGAATATGTATGTATAAATGAATTATACATTTTACTTTTTGGGAATGGAAGTTATCTTTTAAAGTAAGTTAAATACACATATATCTTTTTGTACCGTATTTCTTTCGTCTGATTATTTCCACCATGGTTACAAAAGAGATGGGTATATTACTCCAGTCTGTTCTGCATCAATAAAGAGTACAATAATCCCTCGCTATATCGCGCTTCGCCTTTCACGGCTTCACTCTATCACGGATTTTATATGTAAGCATATTTTAAATATATATCGCGGATTTTTTGCTGGTTTGCGGATTTCTGCGGACAATGGGTCTTTTAATTTCTGGTACATGCTTCCTCAGTTGGTTTGCCCAGTTGATTTCATACAAGGGACGCTATTGGCAGATGGCTGAGAAGCTACCCAACTTACTTTTCTCTCTATCTCTCTTGCGCTGACTTTCTCTGATCCTGACGGAGGGGGTGTGAGCAGGGGGGCTGTTCGCACACCTAGACGATACGGACGCTTGTCAAAAAATGCTGAAAGATTATCTTCACGTTGCTCCCTTCTGTGCAGCTGCTTCGTGAAGCGACATGCTGCACGGTGCTTCGCATACTTAAAAGCACGAAGGGCACGTATTGATTTTTGGTTGTTTGTTTTTGTCTGTCTCTCTCTCTCTCTGCTCCTGACGGAGGGGGTGTGAGCTGCCGCCTTCAACTGCTTTGTGCCGTGGTGCTTCGCATACTTAAAAGCCAAACAGCCCTATTGATTGGTTTGCTTTTCTCTATCTCTCTGACATTATCTGCTCCTGACGCGCACTCCTTTGAAGAGGAAGATATGTTTGCATTCTTTTAATTGTGAGACGGAAATGTCATCTCTGTCTTGTCATGGAGCACAGTTTAAACTTTTGAAAAAGAGACAAATGTTTGTTTGCAGTGTTTGAATAAAGCTCCTGCCTCTCTACAACCTCCTGTGTTTCTGTGCAAATCTGTGACCCAAGCATGACAATATAAAAATAACCATATAAACATATTTTATTTTCACCTTTCGCGGGGGGGTCTGGAACGCAACCCCCGCGATGGAGGAGGGATTACTGTATAACCCCAGGGAGCGAGTGCCTCCTGCTGGATACACAGTGCAAGGATGAAATGTTAACTCTGGAGGGGCAACAATCCAGCACAAAACCCACCCACATATACTTACTGTAACGATACTCACATTGAGTTTGGTCCGGGAAGGCCTCAGTGACTGCAAATGTTTGTTTCAACACAACTATTCCAATTATTTCTAGTGAAACAGTTGTTTCTCAAGCAATTTTTGTGTTTTATTTTAGTTGACTAACGTGTTAAGTTCTTAGTCCTTAATTGCTTAATTTATATTCACTGTTTTAAATTATTCTGTTTTCTTAACCAAGTGCCAAAGCACAAAGAAAAGAAAATGACAAAGAAAACAGCTGCTCACCATATATCCTGCTCCTGTGTACACTTGCATGTGTCCATTATCATTAAACATTTTGTTTTCCAACAAAATATTTGGAAAGAAATGGAAAATGATAAAAACTGCAAGACAGAAAACACTGCACAAAAGTTTTTGTTTCTTGAACACTGTTGGGTGTTTCTTATAGATTTAAATATCACATCAAAATTTACCCATCACGTACCGTTTCAGTTTTGTCATGATTTTTTCTTATATTTGTATCCAAACATTTTCGCTCCCATAAGTGACTTATCAACAATGGTTTGTGCAGCCTGGGCATGTCCAGGCATGGAATCAGGCCAGGTTGGAAGTTGTTCTGTGGAAATTGACATCCTGGGCATGCCTGGGCTGTTCTGAACGAGCTTGACGCTGTCTCAGCATGCTATAAAGATGGCTTGCATACACCGATCCTGCTCATTTGGTTATTATAGATAGTCAGTGTGTATGTATAGTATCAATATAGTAAAGTATAGTATCTGTAGCAATATAACAGTAAGTAAGCTTGATGCTATAGACGTTTGGTGTTGATATGTCTCGTCAATGTCATAACAGCCACGATACATTCTGCTATATCTGTGGCGAATATACACTTGCGCCTCAGAGACGTTGGATGACTGCTCTTGTGAAGAAAGCTTATCATCTGTATTTTGGCTGCAAAATTGGAGATCAAGACAAGGAATGGGCACCTCACATTTGCTGTGTGACATGTGCTGTCAGTCTGAGAGCATGGCTCAGAGGCACTCGAAAGACGATGCCATTTGCTGTTCCGATGATATGGTGAGAACAGAAAGACCATGTGATGGACTGTTACTTCTGTTTGACTAATGTGTCTGGTTTCTCTGCCAAAAACAAGAAGTCAATTGAATATCCTAATCTGCCTTCAGCAATGAGACCCATGCCACATGACGACAGTCTTTAAATTCCAAAACCATCAGAGGATTGGACCTTAGACAAACCAGATAAAGAAACTGCAATGCAGGGTACTGACAGTGACATTGACCTGGATTTTGAACCATGCTCATCAGGCGATCCACATCTGATAACACAGTCCAAATTGAACGATTTGGTCAGAGATTTGGGTCTGTCAAAAGCAAAAGCTGAGCTGCTGAGTTCAAGACTACAGGAATGGTGTTTGCTGTCATCAGGTTTGAAAATTTCTGTGTTTCGAGGCCAACATCATGATATAACCAAATTTTTTGCACAAGTTCACTGCTTCTGTTGTGACATTGAAGGATTGTTCTCGGCCTTGGGTTGTGATCACAACCCGGAAGAGTGGCGTCTCTTCATTGATTCGTCAATGTTAAGCCTGAAAGCTGTTCTGCTACACAATGGCAACATTTATCCTTCAGTACCTGTTTGCTTCGCAGCACACATGAAAGAAACGTATGAGAATATGGAATTATTGCTGAAGCACATCCAGTATAGCACGTACAACTGGAATATCTGTGGAGATCCTAAAGTCGTTGCTCTGTTGCCATACAAAGTACTGTTGTTTCATCTATGAATGGGACAGCCGTGCCAAAGAGTCACACTTTTCTCGATAGAACTGGCCACTCCGTAAAAAGTTAGTTCCAGGACAGAAAAATGTGGCACATGAATCGCTTGTCGACCCGGCAAAGATGTTTTTGCATCCTCTTCACATAAAACTGAGACTCATGAAGAATTTCGTGAAAGCACTGAACAAGGAAGGCGAAGGTTTTCGTTATTTAAGACAGATGTTCCCAAGAATAACTGATGCCAAGATCAAAGAGGGCATTTTTGTTGGCCCCCAGATCAGACATGTTATGAGTGACAAGCGGTTTGAAGTTCTGTTAGTTGGCTGGAAAAAATTGTCTGGAAAGCCTTCAAAGATGTTGACAATTTTCTGGGCAATTACAGAGCCCCAAACTACATTCAGCTGGTAGAAAAACGTCTCAAAGCATACAAGACAATGAAGTGCAACATGTCACTCAAGATTCATTTCCTCCACTCACACTTGGACTTCTTCCCCGCAAATCTCGGTGCTGTCATTGACGAACACAGTGAAAGGTTTCACCAGGACATTGCTACGATAGAGAAATAATACCAGGGCAACTGTTGGAAACTGCAACATGATGCACCAGACATTGAATGCAAAAGAAAATCAGTAAAATCAAAACTTTATTTGTGCATACGCAGTAGGTACCTGTCACAATCAGCAAAAACTTTTCAGGAAGCAAGACTTTTCAAAAACATTGTTGTGCAGTGAAGTTAGCAACATGCTGAAGTCAAAAACTTATTTGGATGATACTCTCAGAAAGGAAAAACCTACAATATAAGAATGACCTGTTATGGAAGGATGAAAACATTAACAATCCATAAAATTCAATAAGTATGTTATTAGCTTCTAATTAATGTTACTGGCTTCTAATTAAGCAACTGGTCTGGAAGAAAAATTTGCAGCCACTTTAGTTCTTCTTCTTCCTGTTCATTTTTTCCCACTTTTATGTGATGTTGATGTGTTTCTCCAAACTGCTCGGTCCTGCATCTCCTCATCAACCAAGCCCTTTCCTTCAGATCTTCTTCTACTTTATCCATCCACCTCCACTTTAGCCTAACATGTTTTCTCTTACCCATACCTTAATTCCCATCATTCTTTTGCCCACATATTCATTTTCCCTCCCCATCACATGTCCATACCACTTCAACCTACTTTCCTGTACTTTTAGATATCTCTCTGATTTTTGTTGTACTTGTTATTGTCTCATTTCGTATTTTGTACTTTTCTGTAACTCCACACATCCTTCTCAACATTCTCATTTATGGCACATTTAACTTCTTCTTCAGTACTCCTTTTACTGCACATGTCTTAGCTTCACACATCATTGCTGGTCTTATGACTGTCTTAAAAACCTTACCCTTCCATTAAGTTATTTTTTTTTTTAATTTTCTAAGGGGACTGTTTAACATCATACCCTAGGTTTATTGCATCTTGACTGTGTTTTTTTCTTTTTCTGAAGTGGACTGTTTAACATCATATGGTAGGTTTATTATGTTTGGACTGTACTATCATAAAATATTTTAATCCTTTCCACACTGCTCCTGGAGGTTTGTTTTGTTTTGGATGTGCCCTGTCTCTAGGCATGTCAAAGGACTGGGACTTCATAATGCTTGGACTAGCCTTCCTTTTGGGGTGGGGGGAGGTTGTCAAACTGGGGAGGGGAGAAAGACAGTAAATTACTTCTTATTTACATTTTCTTACCCCATCAACTGTAAGTGCCAACAAAATGATAGGCTCCTTAACCGTAATACCTGAAAATAATATGATACCTATATAAAAGCTACTGTATGAAACACAATACTACCTTTATTTAAGATTACAAGATGTCCTCAAATGTTCAAAAGCAGTGTCTCTCTGACCAAACAGTGAACTTTGTGAGCTGGAATGTCAAAGGTATCAATCACAATCTAAAAAGAAAAAAGTTTTTTTTCTCATCTAACAGGTCTAAATTCCAAGATAGTATCTTACAGGAGACTTACTTAATAAGTAAGGACCAGTTTTTGTTGTAAAGAGACTGGATTGGCCAAACTTTTCACGCCAGATACACAAAGAAAACTAAGTGTGGGAATTTTAATACATAAAACAATCTTATTTGTATTATCAGATGTAGTATCTGATCCTGAAGGGTGCTATGTCATGGTGACAGCTAATTTATTTAAATCTAAACTAATTTTGAAAAATACCTTCACACCTAATATGGATGATAGAGATTTTATCCAAAATGTATTTGCATCATAATATGAACACTCATAAAATGATAATGGCTGGAGACTTTAACTGTGTTTTAAATCCGTTCTCTGAATAGATCTTCAGTGGCAAAAAAAGCTAATACTGCAAAAAAAATCACAGTTTTGTAATGGTAATTTATAAGACCCATGGAGATTTTTAAATCCAAACTCAAGAGCATATTCTTTCTTCTGATCAGTACATCATAGTTCTTTAAGAAATGATTATTTCTTTATAGGTAATAATTTATTGCCCACCATAAAATCTAGCAGGTAAACACTATTATTATCTCTGACCACGCCCTTCCAATCATGAAGCTTAAATCACTATACCCTACACACTCAATCTCATAGTTGCCATCTTAACACCCTGTCATTAGCCGACGAGAACTGGACAGAATTCATCTCCAAGCAAACTGAATATGTTTTAGAGACAAATGCATCTTCAGAGGACTCTGCAAGAATACTCTGGGAAACTCTTAAGGCTTTCTTAAGAGACAGATTATTTCATATCTTTTCCACAAAAATAAATTGGAAACCAAGATGGCAGCAGAGTTAATCTGCAAAATTACCAGAATACTGTAATCAAGAATTTGCCAGGTCTCCAGATGAGTCACTTTATAGAAAAAGACAGGATGTGCAATCAGAATTTAACCTCTTGGCAACAAAAGAAACAGAAAAGCTCATCTTTAAATTGTGACATCATTACTATGAACACAGAGAAAAGGCTAATAAGATCTTAGCTCAACAAATCCATAAGTAGGAAGTTTGCAGAGCAGTAACAGAAATTACCAACAGCAGATGGAGATAAAATCACTGACCATAAAGATATAACCCACACATTTAGAGAGTTCTGTAACTCCTTATATTCTACTCAGTTTAAAGAAGACGCAGTCTAAGGAGTTTCTTATTGCTTTACAAATACTACAGCTATATCTTAGTGTAGAGGAACTAGAAAAATCTCTGACAATCTCTGGACGCTATAAATTCACTCCAAAATGAGAAAGAAGGTCCTGATGTTTACCCAGTGGAATTTTATATAAAAAAAAGTTATCTCCATTATTAGCAACATTTAGAGAGGCTAGAGACAACAGAATTCTTCCTCAAACTTTTCAAAAAGCATTAATTACCATTTTTTCAAAAAAAAAAAGGACTTAGTACAATTTGCAGACTATCATATAGACCAATTTCACTTCTAAATAATGATGTTAACATACTTTCCATAGATCGAGCTAGAAGAATTGAGAAAGTGCTTTCTTCTGTAATATCACAAGACCAAACCAGATTTATTAAATGTGGATGTTCAGCTTCTAATCTTTGACGTTTGTTTAATGAAATATACTTAACTATAAAATATAACACACCAAAGATCTTATTATCTTTGGACTCAGAAAAACCTTTGACATGGTTGAATGGGACTACCTACTTGACATATTGTACAAATTGTGGTTTGGCCCAAACATATGTGCTTCGATAAAACTACTTTATATCACTTAGAGGATTTGTTTAGAACATTTAAAAAATATGTCAAGATCTAATTAAAAAAAACTGTAGAATAAGCATTTATATCAGGGAAAAGCATATTCTCCCTTCTTTGCTGTTTTTTAAAGATTTGCTCTTGTTGTTGGCTCACCTCTGTTTCTCTTGAGCAGGGATTGAATTCTAGTTTGTTAAATTTGACTTGACTGTATGTAATGTAATTTTCTTCAACTAATATCAATTAAAAAAAAACCTTACCCTTAACCTTTGCCTTAATTCTTCAAAACACAAAATACTTCTGATACCTTCTAATTGTTCCATCCACACTGCACTCTAGGGGTTATCTCTACATTTAGTTTTCTATCTCAGGCTACCACTCATCCTAGACAGCACCAAATTTGAGCCCACCTGCTCCAAGGTGACTTGTGGCTCTCATAACAGTGTGTAATATTCATGCTCAGATTACACTGATGAATTGTTTAATTCATCGTTCATAGTATTTAATCTGCCTCCAAAATTTAATGCGTGTAATTTTACTGAATTTTGTTGTATATTAAATATGTCTCATTAGATTTACATTTATATTTCAATATTCATATTTTTTGTAGAACAGGAGTCTGCAATCATATATCACCTCTCAAAAATATAAAATGTATTTTACAAGCCTGAATAAAATTTCCTCTTACATTTGCCTAGACTTGAACCTCTCTTATTTAATACTTAATATAGACATAAACCAAGCATTTCAAATGCTGTGCTCTTCTATAGAAAGAAAAAAAAAGAAAATCATCTCTATCCTCTATCAGCTTGAAATACTTGTCTTCCAAATACAAGGACTTGCCTCAATAATTAATTCCTGTCAACCTACTTTGTAGAAAAAACTGAACAAAAATCTCCCAGCTTATGAGGTGAAACAGATTGTTCAAGGACTCTATTCATCCTTATCAGGCTGCTGTAAAATGAGTGAATATCTCGCTATCAGTAATTGCAGCTCACATAGGCAGCCTCTCTAGTTTTAACAATTCACTACATAATTATTATATCTCTTTTTTTCAAGGATTTCTTCATTTATTAAACATAAGCTGGTTTATGCATGAAATATACAAAAGACTCTGCTGTGAAGTGCAAATCCCACCAATATGGACAAGATGGCATCATACTTCTTTGGCCATCTCTTGCACCAATTGTAGGGTTCACTGTGATGCTATTTTTGTAATTCTTTTTGCAGTTGTTGAACTTTTGTTTTCATGTGTTATTCTCAGCAAGTCTTTCACACTTCCTGTGCTCCAACTGTAAAAAGGAATGGCCAAACTATTCCAAATACCATAGCTGCTTTAGTGTTGTTACTCTCATTGCACCTTCTTCTTCTTTTTTCAGCAGCTCCCATTAGTGGTTGCCACAGTGGATCATCTTTTTCCATATTACTCTCACTGCACCACTCAGAGTATTTATATCACTGTATCTGAGTGTGGAATCACAGCTCTACAGCAGCTGATCGGAAAGAGAATTATCGGTATACAGCATCGAGCACACACTGCCTCAGCCATGCACTATTTGAACTGCTCTCATATGACAAACACTTCAGAGCCTTTCCTGTACAGACCTCGCTGTTCATCCCAAGAACAATAAACGCAATCAATCAGTCCATCAAGTGCTCTTTGTAGATTACCTCACTGTAAACTTGCGATAGTTATAATATTGCACTACCTGAGCCACTTTATAAAGCGTTTATTTACAAATGATGACGATATCATTTTTAAGATGAAATGCAGCAAAATATGTTTATTACATTGTACAGATAAAATGTTACCATCATTTAAATAATCTATATTGTTAATAATTAAACATGTGAGGACACCGTGTCACAGCGCTAGCAAGTTCAGGCATTGTTCCTGCCTCTTGCTGTATTCTTGCTAGGGCTGGCGCGACAATGGAAGGATAGATGGATAGAATAATTAAACATGTACTATGAAGATATTTCAATGTTCCTTAAAAGTTTTGAAGAACCTGTCTTCTAAGCTTACAGATGGCTTAACACCTATTACAGAGCTGATTGTGTGGTGATTGGTTATTTGGA
Organism: Erpetoichthys calabaricus; assembly: GCF_900747795.2. NCBI lineage: Eukaryota > Metazoa > Chordata > Cladistia > Polypteriformes > Polypteridae > Erpetoichthys > Erpetoichthys calabaricus. The sequence goes on from NC_041396.2 coordinate 181,658,038, forward strand.
GAAAGAAAAGGAAGGACAGGAATTGGGGGTTAGTACGTTTGAAAGAGACGGTACTGCTGCAATAAATTATTTCATCGAAGGTTGCGCACAGTACAGTAAGCATCTTGCATGAGGCATGAACAATCTCTGGATGAGGCGCCAGCTCGTCACTATCACTGTGCCACCGTGTTCCCATGTTTAAGAACATGCTTTCACCCCTATCATCAGGAAAATTATATCAGGTATACATTTTAGTATTTAAACTGTTCAGCGAGTTGTGATATCACGAATATAATGGATTCTGTGTCCTGTTGGAGGAAGAAAAAGCCTGTGTAAGAAGCATGTAGTGATTCACACACATAGAGCACATAGAAGAACACATACAAAGCTAAGCATTTAATGTGCTACTTTAGTTATGATGGTATTTGAGAAATTAGTAAATTAAATGATTTAAAGATGAAGTTTATGATGTTCTACTTTAATGACAAAATAAACTATATGATTAAAGTTGACATTTCAAGCTTTTTTCTCATTGTGTCCCTATTTTTTTTTTCTTTTCTCTGTACCCTAGTAAGCTTCCATATGACTCTCAGATGGTGGACTACGACTCGCCTTTTCATGGCAACTTTGATATCTGACAACTTTTTTATTTCGGACACTGTGCAACTTTGTGAACTTGAGTTTTTGATTTCTCTGACACTATGTCACTCGATCAACTTCTCATTTGTTGTTTATACCACTGTTTAAACCAACAAATAGAACATTTTTCCTTGCCTCCACTTGGTATTCGCTGAAATTCTTCTATTTTCCCCCATGCTTTTGCCATTGCATTTTCACAGAACACTGAGCATAAGGGCTATTTATATTGATTTGCATATTCAAAGAGGTGCAATTCTGGGAGGAGTTTGGGAGTGGCAGCAGGCATGTGCATGTTCATTACTTTTCACGTTGACTGGGATTTATGGAATGCGAAAGTTGGTCAACGCACAGATTTATACATCTGGATTTTTTTGTGCGTACGCACATTTCCGCTTTTGTCCTTACGCCATGTTTTAGTGTGAATTCTACGCATGACGCTATGCATGAGGACCCAGAAGTGGTCAAATCAAGCATCTGGTACATTTTTAAAAAGAAGGAACACACTGGTGAGCTCAGCAATTTCAGTAGGCCTGGACAATCATGGAAGACAGCTGTGTTGGATGGTTGCTGAATTCTTTCCATAGTGATGAAAAAACCCTTCACAACATTTAGCCAAACCAAGAATACTCTCCAGGAGGTAGACCTATCATTGCCAAAGTCTATAATCAAGAGAAGATGTAATGAAAGTAAATATAGAGAATTTACCATAAAGTGCAAACCCCTAGTAAACATAGAAAAGACAGATTAGACTTTGCCAGAAAACGTTTTTTAGAAACCTGTCCAGATCTGAAACAGTTTTATTTGGACAATGGAATTCAAAATCAATATGTACTAGGATGATGGAAAGAGAAGAGTGTGGAGAAGAAAGGGAATGGCTCATGATCTGATGCATACCACATCATCTGTGAAACATGGTTCAGGCAGCATTATGGCATGGGTAAGCCTGACTGCCAATGGACGTCAGTCATTAGTGTTTATTGATGATAGGACTTCTGGCAGATGTAGCAGGATGAATTCTGAAATGTATAGGGCTACTGTATACTATCTGCTCAGATCCAGCCAAATGCTGCAAAACTGATAGGATACCACTTCACAGTACAGATGGACAAAGAGCCAAAACAAACTGAATGGAAACCAAGTGCTTTTCCCCACAAATTCTTCAATGGCCAAGTCAATCAACTGACCTCAACCCAACTGGTCATGCATTTCACTTGCTGAAAACAAAACTGATGGCAGAAAGTCCAACAAACAAGCAGCAACTGAAGACTGCTGCAGTAAAGGCCTGGCAAAGTATCACTAGGGTGGAAACTCCACATTTGGAGAAAGCCATGGGTTCCGGACTTCAGGCAGTCATTGACTGTAAAGGGTTTTCAACCAAATATTGAAAATGATCATTATATTTATGATTATATTCGTTTGTCCAAATACCTTTGAGCCCCTGAAAATATGGGGACCATGTATAAAAATGTCTGTTTTTCCTAAACAACTCATACAATATTTTTGTTAAACCCCTTGAATAAAAGCTGAAATTCTGTACTTCAATCATATTTTGATTGCTTTAGTTCAAATTCACTGTGATGGAGTACAGAGCCAAAATTATGAAAATTGTGTCACTGTCCAAATACTTATGGACGTGACTGTATTTATTTATTTTGTAAGTGTCTATGGGTGCATTTATCTTCTACATGTAAAATAATAATAATTTCAAGGGGACAATGCAGTGGTATAGTGGTTAGTCCTACTGCCTTATGGATCCTGCATCCAGGGGGGTATTTTCCATACGTCGCTTAAATCATCCGAGATCAGATGCCTCATCTTGGATGAGTTAATGCTGGTGAAACTCATCCGGGATAAGTCAGTTTTTCAAACGCAGCTGTGTATATTAGTCTAGCTGGATCCAATCATCTGAGATGATTGCGCGCGCTGATTGAAAAGCCCATATATATTGAGTCTAGAAAACATGATCAGCAAGTCTGATAGGCTGCAACAAAATGATGAAAGAACGGGCGCATTTTTTCACACAAGCGGAGCAGGATCTTTTACTCAAAGGATATGAAGAATTTCAAGATTTAATATGCACAAGGGGTAACACTGCAAAAGCAGGCCAAACCAGAAAAGACAGCTGGCAAAAAGTGGCTGACAAATTAAACGCTAAGTAGTGTGCATTGTACTTACTGAATGCAGCGTTTCATTTCCTATGTGTCAGATGAATTATTGTTTAATATGTCATAATTCCAGATCAAACGTCAGCACAAGGAGAACATGGGAACAGGTTAAAGTGAAGTACAAGAATTTACTTCAAACTGGTAAATATTGGTATATAACTATTTAAAGAATTGTTGATATAAAGAATCATATATAATATAAAAAAACATTAATTCTAAAGCTAATAAGAAGGCAGACAAGCAAAAAACAGGTGGAGGTCCACATGGTCCAGACCTAACCCCTGCAGAAGAGTTGGCTCTCCAGCAAAATGCCCATCAGCCTGTTTCTGAGGGCATTCCAGGGGGAAGCTCCTCCTCAGAACCAGTAGCAGGATGCAGTGATCACTTCATTTCAGGTAAAGGATGGTCATTGCATATATTTGTCCTCAATATGTGCCGTAGGTATGTTCCATATAGCCCTCTTTTTTGTTGGGTCAGTTGCAGATAATGTCATATCCCTAGAACCCGTGTCTGACCAACAAGATATTGACAGAAAGTCAAATATTTGATGAAGACACTGTGTCTGATTATTCATCAGGAGGAGAGGTAAATTTTCCAAATAATGTTTGAACAACCTCCACTCTGATCAGTCCCATGTGCTAATCGTAATATAACTGTTTTGCAGGAGCCTGTAGCCAGCACACATGTCCCTTTTTTTGTTTGTTCTTTATTTTGCCTTATACAATTTCTTGTATTAGGAATTTATTAGTTTTCGCATACCCCTTGGGGTCAGAGCTCAGGGTCAGCCATTGTACAGGGCCCCTGGAGCAATTACAGGTCTTGCTCAAGGGCCCAGCAGAGTAGGATCTCTTTTGGCAGTGACAGGGAATCAAACCAGCAACCTTCTGGATACCAGCACAGATCCTTAGCCTCAGAGCCACCACTCCACAAAGTCCACATCAAAAAAATGAGATGGTGAGGTTGGTTGAGCCATTTGTTGTACTGTACTTTATACAAAATGATTCAAAATGATATACTGTGTATACAATATAGAGGAAAAAAGGCATTTGTAATTGCGTATTTATTTGCAGAAAAATGTGAGGGCTCTATACAAGAGATATTTTCAACAGAAAATCACATACAGAAAACTAAAAATGAGAAAAATACAGCAAGACATGGAACTTCATGAACTGAGGACAACCAAAATAAAGTTGCAAATGCAAATACTAGAAAAACAATTCGTAACAAAATTCTCTTATCTCTTTCCCATATGTATATGTGTATGTGTGAGTGTATCCTTAATTATGTTCTCCTCCTTACAGGCTGAAGGGCCGTAATATACAATAAATAACTTTTGTGTGAAACTACTATTGTCTTTTTCATTGAAGATTTTGGGCCACAATTCTGTCTGTGGCAGCTCTGCCACTGGTTTGCTCAAGGTACACTGGGTCAAGGTCATCATCAGGCTGCACCAAAACCTCAGGGACTCTCTCTTTTCTGATGGTCACTATGTTGTGTAAGACAGAACATGCAACAATTATGTCACATGCTCTGTCAGATGCAACCCTCAGCCTTTTTAGACATTGAAATCTCTCCTTCAGGTGGCCAAAGGTCATTTCAATTCGTGCCCTTGTCCTAGACAGAGCTGCATTATATCGAGTTTGTGGCCCAGGGTTGGGGTTAGGAAACGGGGTCATTAGAAAATGCCTACAGGCATATCCCCTGTCCCCAAGCAAGATTTCATCATGATGACCTGTGGAATATGTAAAAATTGTGAATACAATACACACATCACCATGATTTATAATTAGATTATTACCTTGTTCAAATGTCCGATACAGGTGTGACACCTTAAAAATTCTTGAGTCATGAACAGACCCTGGCCATTTAGCCTCCACATTTGATACAAGGTAGGATGCATCACAGATCATCTGAGAATTTATAGCACGTAGGTCAAACAATTTTACTGTATGTCAACATGCCTATTGGCTATTTTCAACTCTTACAAAAAGTTACATTACCTGCACGTTAATACTGTGGAAGCCTTTTCCGTTTATGTAGTCTGGCTCATTTGGACCTGATGGGGCCTTTATTCGGATCTGCGTACAATCCAGTGCCCCAATCACATTTGGAAATCCTGGGTAATGAGAATGTTAGGCTGATTGTGAGATTCTTTATGGAACTGTGGGTGTTTTTGCCTGTGTATTACCTACCTGCAATGGCATGAAACACCTCTTTTATTGTCTGCACACGCAGGTGTCCAGGAAACACTATAAAAACCCGAAGGAAATATTACAATGTACGAATTGCCTGGCAAACTGCACTTTTAGATAGATTTTCCGCATCGCCTACAGTATATAAAAAAGTGCCGCTTGCAAAAAACCTCAAAGCAATGCATACTGTCTGTGGGGTTGTGAGAGCCCGACTTCGGCGAGTTTGACTTTGAATATAAGGTGCTAATAAATCTTTAAGGTACAATATTCCCCCTCGGCTAAAGCAGTATCTTTCGAAAAGAATTTCCTCCGGGAGCAATAAAGGATCTTGCCGATCGCACAAAACCCTCTCTATATGAAATTCTCTTCTTATAATTTACGCACCGATATCAATTGGTCGCTCATTCATGAATGACGAAGCCATGCCTGAATGAAGTCCATGCACGGACACTGATTAAGTGAGTGAGCTAATCCTTGTTTACATCGAACAAACCTGCTCGGATGTGCTGCTATGACAACACATCCAGCAAGAGTTTCGAAAAGCCGACAGATCCAGGATCAGGCCAAATCCTCAACAATTACATCCGGCTAAACGAGTTATCCACGTACGAAAAATACCCCCCAGGTGTCTATTTAGAATTTGTGTGTGTTTTTTTTTCCAGTTTCTCTTGTAGGTTTTTCCTTTAAATAGTAAACATTTTCACCTGAATCCTAAAGACACATGCATGTTAGTTTAATTGGGGACTGTAAATTGGCTCCGTGTGATAGCTGATAGTATTTTAATGATGGAGGACCTGGAGACAGACATAAGTCATGATTCATGCCAAATTCTTTGACAAGAGTTCAAGCCCATCTTTTGTCAGAGCTCTAAACAAAACACAAAATTGAGGTCAGAGATAATGATGCAAAAGTCTGATGCCAAAAAATTTTACCAAAATACACTTGCACAGAAATTTGTTTAGTCTCCACCAACCCAGATAATTACTGCACAGCATGACCTTTATACTGTCTAGATGGTGACATCACTAAGCATGCACTTCTGGGTTTTTTTCTTAGCAGTGTTCTAGCAACCTCCAAACAACATACAGTATGTCGGTGCCTGCATTAAATGGCATTAAAATGATGCAAAAATAAATTCAACTATGATAAATACATTTTTGTGGAAGAAACTGTTAAAAACTGAAATCTCCATGTTCATAAATTTAATTAGTGAAAAAAAAAGCTCCACAAAGCAAATTGTACAGTGCCAAGAAGTATAATTTGAAACCCTATCATAACAAGTATCTGTACAGTATATGTTGTATGTGGATGAAACTTGTGTTGGAAATAGACCCCTCCAGAGCTGGTATTTCTGCTTTGTACGTAATACTTTAACAACCTTTAACTGGATTAAGTAAATTTGAAAATGTTATGTTTTGTAATAATGTCAAGGTACTTGGGTTTCTTTTCACAGATACAAAATAAAGTTTAAGAATCTGTACAATTCCTAGAGCATAACATTTTCAATTAATTTGTATACATCTTTGGCACAAACAAATCTTCAGTCTGAACTCATAAATTGGCCACCAAGAAGTATAATTTAACAATAAGGTAAGTACATCCCACTAGTTACATGAACTCTGCCATAATTTGCCAGCTCATTAAACTAAATAAAAGAGCTTCAATATGAAAACTTGTCTTCTTGGTTGCAATGACATCTAGACACAAAATCAACCTGGCTCCAAACTTCAAAGCCTGCCATGGCTAAAATGAAGCCTGATGGTAGATAAAATGGTAGACAGGAACCTTAAAAATATACTGAATATACTTATGTGAAAAATTCAGCCAAAGCCAAAACATACCCTTAAAGGCATCCCTAAAAGAGCAAAGTAAGGCCCAAAAATCTAGAAGCAAAACTTTAAATTGTGATACAATAGCAAGGCCAGAACATACAAAAAACACAGATTTCAAGATGATTTGAACAAATATAAACAAAACCTAATGAATTTCACAGGTTTATATGGGCCTGGGAGCAGTCTCAGTTTGCAGAGTGAGGGGGCCCAGTTCCCTTAGGCTCAGCATAAAGAGGACAAGTGACATAAAACAAAGAACTAGTTAATTCATAGTCAATGTAACATAACAATTCAAAGTAATTAAATAACAAAACAACACTCACTAAGAATTGACAAAATACAAGCACAAAGAAACCAAAAACATATTTAATAGCATAAATTAAAAAAATAATATTACAAAAATTAGATTTCCTGATTTGATTTCAGGATGGTTTTCTTTCTTTCAATAGTGGAAAGTGCAAAAGGTGGCATAAAATTTTCACAAGTGCAACAATGATGAGTAATAGTCAAAAAGCAAATAGGGCTCTGTCACAAGGTTTTTTTTTCTGATAATCTTTTTAGAATCAATTTTAATGTTGAGATACTGTTTAGTGTAAGGTGCCATTATATATTATGGCCATCATAATGTCATAGGTCATATGCCATATAAATAACATGCCCAGCAACTACATACAGAAAATAGCTTTGCCCATGAAAGTAAATACATAAAATGAAAAACAAGCGCACACAAAATGGTGATGAAATGACCAAATAATGAAAAATATTTTATAACAAAAATAAAAAAGAATGATTCTCAAAAATGAAATACTGTAAATTAAAAGAAGTAAATTGTGTTCCTAACATTAATGAAGTTTAAATAATATGTCTATACTGTATAATTTAAGAGGGAAAGAGTATGTTGGACTTTGTATACAGCAGAAAACTTGAATTAATGAATTCCTCAAATTAATAATTATGCTATTAATCAGTCTGAGAAGAAATATGGGATATTTACAACAGAAAAATAAATTAGACACAGAGAAAGGAAAAAATAGACAATATTCACAACAGTAATATAGTAGATAATTAATGACTGTGGTAAGTGCATTTAGTTGTATCTAATCATTTATTACAACAATGGGAGCTGGCACACATTTCATAAGTTTAATCAATTACTTTTGGGCAGAGAATATGGAGACATGCTTCAAATGCTTCTCTAGTGCAGGCGGGACTTGAGTTATGGCAATTTTTCAAATATGAATAAGCACCTAAACACTCACCTTTTTTCTTTCTAACTGAATTTCAATTAATTTTCATCTAGCATCTTTCGTATTTATATTAATAATAAAGCAAAATAGTCGACACAGAAGGATACATTGCAGCCATTATTAACAGTGTACTTCAGGGTTAGGATGTTGTCACCATTTTCAGTCACTCTGTGCTTTTATTCACATTGGTCATCAAAACTAGCTGACAGCATGCACAGCCACACAGTAAGCCCAGGAGCAGGTAAGCAGTTCAATCAGAAGGTGGCCATTCAACTAAGCAGTAGCAACCGCAGCTTGCAATTCCTAGTGTCTTAAGCACTTGTCTAGTCATGCCATCTCATGGAGTATGGATGGTGAGGTGGAGCTGACTTTGCTTAGCGACAGAAAACAAAATACATCTAATGAGGGATCAAACATGAACTAGTGGTGTGTCATTATGAGTTTTCTAACTCTATGAGATGTTGCGTCATTATCAATAACTGCAGAATGTTTAGGCACAATGTCAACATTCTGTACATACCTGCAATTAATTTTAGTTTGTGTTTTGTGAGTCAGAGTAACATTGAGGCCTAATTAAATATACCTATTGTTTTGGAAGATGTTTTACATTATACAGTAAAACAGATATGACAATTCAAGATAAAGTATAAAAACAAATTCAGATCATATTTGTATTTTGAATATTTGCTAGAAACTGAAATGCAGCCAACCTTTTGTCTTTGGGATTTTTCCACTGTTCAAGTATGTTAAAAGCTGTCTTTCTCAACTCCGCCTGCCATGCTCCTTCAGGTCATAGTGTTAATAAGTGCTTCTTCTCCTTTAAGAGTGGCATGTTGGCAGAATGCTTGTTTAAATCAGTCACTTAAGCAAACCTGAAAATGGACATTATAACTGTAATGATATTTCATTTTAATTAGCAATATTTCTCTTAATTAAATATTTAGTCTGAATGTTGTCTCGCTGAACATTATATATTATACATTATATATAATATACAATATACATCTAGTGACAGCAATGAGTGAAATGTACTTAAAACTGGTTGGGAACAATTAGACAGCTCACTGAGTGCCACAATTTTAAATTAATCCAATGCCTTATGAAGGCAGCACTCAATGTAGGTGCAGTGATTTTGAATTGCAAAGATCAGAGGTGTCCTTGTTAATCTGGTCCGGCAGGTGACAAGCTTCTGTTTACAATGAACCATATACAATCGAAAAATCTCCTAAAAAGACTTCTTTGACATGTAAATGTGTGCAGAGAGCACAGTACATATTTTAAAATTAACATAACCATCAGATTATTCAGTGACATTCGATGGTATCAATGGGCAAATGTGAACAATATGTTGTTACAGGTGCTGTGTGGACCTTCTGTTGTTCAGCGTTATGACAATAGCATAGGAACTGATGAATGCTTGAAAGATTTGGCAAGTATGCTTGTGAAAATATGAACTGCAAAATATGCTTTTGAAGTAAACGGTGCATCCACCCCCCATCAAAAGGACTATCATTAGAAAACCTGATAACAAAGAGCCCTAGCATAGGCAGATTTCACACTTAAAAATTCCCAAATCAAAAAACCTCCTTAACGACAACTGTAAAATCAGGGAAAAGGCTGCACAGCATCCATCTTCTGACTGCACATCTAAACGAATAACTAATGAAATATAACATTACTGTCTAATTGGAAACGCAAACATGCCATGACAAAATAGCCGCTGTGTTTAAACACATTATTTATCCATAGACCTCAGTGCTTATATCAACTCTATTTGCTATTGTTAAATCATAAAGTTATGTAATAGAAAGATACTGTAGCAGTCTTCAGTGTGTATGAGTGTGTATGTCTGTGTCTGTCTGTCTCCACAGTTGCAGAGCCCATTACAACATGTAAATTAATTATTAAGCATCAGTTACCTTGTGCTGCTGAGCTCCTGAATGGATAATAGCAATTTTATCATTTCATTTTCTCTCAGCGTCATGTCTTTTGTTCAGTGTCTTTTGCTCTCTCCCTGATACTCTAGCAGAGGTTTAAAACACACAGACTGGACGAATTGGGGGGTTGGTGTTTTAAGTAGAAACCCTGTGGATGTAGCCTTCGTAATATAGGATTTTGCCGCTATTCACCACACACTTTTTAATGGGTCGTCCCCAGATGAGTATACTTGATTGAGAATTATGTTTGACCCCATGAGACTAGTCTCTTTGCGTTTATCTCTTGTGAAATGTCGTCTTCTTGAAATAAAAAGAAGTGTCACAAAAAACAAAGTTTTGGGGACCGTTTCCCATATATTGTCTGTAGGACAAGGAAAAAGCCACAAAAAAAGATGTTTGGTTGATCAAAAGCAAATGTATATAGCAGTTGATAAATGGTACATGACAAACATGACATGACATACAGAAAACAAAATGGGGACAGGAAATGGCTGGCGGGATATGACATTGATGCTATGGGACGGAAACGACGTTATCAACATAGGACCGGAAGTGATGTCATCAGGCAGTGTTGGAGGTTTCGTCATGATGTGCGCCAGAAGTGATGTTTCGGTGGCCATTTTGGAACCCGGAAATACGTTCTTTATTTTTCTTCGGATTTCCTGCTGAGAAGAATGAGAGAATCAGGGTAGTACCGTATGATAACCCTTGTCTCGCGATATTTCATTCACCTTTAGGCTTTTTGACTGCCTCCTAAGTGCACATGTGTGACACTCCCAAACCCAGCCCCTACCAAATGGGCTACATATAAAAGACACACCTGTACCAGAATGTAGTGTCTTTTGACACAAGCAGAGTAGGGAGAAACACTTTTTGTTTTGAGCAACTTCCTGCATGTTGCCTGATTAAATAACATTGAATCTGATAAGAAAGGATATTTCAGTATATTAATATTTAGAGAATTAGCTGACTCATGTTTTTTGTTGATTTTTTTTATTTGTCATTATTTATTAATATGTTAACTTACATACTCTGTGCTGAGAGTGTTGTTATTCAAACTAAGAATGAAGCAGAAGGGATTGACAGAAAGAACAGCAACACTAACCAATAGGGTGGACAGACTACTGAAGGAGAGATGGTGTCCTGAACAAGTATGACATAGAAGGAGAAAGTTCTGCTAGGCTCAAGGAAGATGTGAAAGTCAGTGGTTGGCAAGTGCACTATGCACTTCATGTACCAGTGCCAGGTGCTGTGGCTGGGAGTGGGTGATGTTTTGCAAGAAAAAAAGGAATGAGAAAGAAGTATAGGCAGAAGTGGTGTCCTATGATCCAAGACCAGTTAGGAGCAACACAGTGGCATTGGGAAGGTGGTTGGGGATTCAGAGCCTTATGTTCTTGATCGGTTGCAATCTGTTCCTGATCTTTTTCTCGATTATAAACATCGCAATATTGGTAAGCCCCGAACCTTTTGTCCATCATCATCATATACAGTAATCCCTCCTCCATCGCGGGGGTTGCGTTCCAGAGCCACCCGCGAAATAGGAAAATCCGCGAAGTAGAAACCATATGTTTATATGGTTATTTTTAGAATGTCATGCTTGGGTCACAGATTTGCGCAGAAACACAGGAGGTTGTAGAGAGACAGGAACGTTATTCAAACACTGCAAACAAACATTTGTCTCTTTTTCAAAAGTTTAAACTGTGCTCCATGACAAGACAGAGATGACAGTTCTGTCTCACAATTAAAAGAATGCAAACATATCTTCCTTTTCAAAGGAGTGCAAAGCAAGCAGTCAAAAAAAAAATCAATAGGGCTTTTTGGCTTTTAAGTATGCGAAGCACCGCCGGTACAAAGCTGTTGAAGGTGGCAGCTCACACCCCCTCCGTCAGGAGCAGAGAGAGAGAGAGAGAGAGCCACAGAAAAACAAAGTCAAAAATCAATACGTGCCCTTTGAGCTTTTAAGTATGCGAAGCTCCGTGCAGCATGTCCTTCAGGAAGCAGCTGCACACAGCCCCCCTGCTCACACCCCCCTACGTCAGCGCAAGAGAGAGAGAGAGAAAGTAAGTTGGGTAGCTTCTCAGCCATCTGCCAATAGCGTCCCTTGTATGAAATCAACTGGGCAAACCAACTGAGGAAGCATGTACCAGAAATTAAAAGACCCATTGTCCGCAGAAACCCGCGAAGCAGCGAAAAATCCGCGATATATATTTAAATATGCTTACATATAAAATCCGCGATGGAGTGAAGCCGCGAAAGGCGAAGCGCGATATAGCGAGGGATCACTGTATAATATAGCCCTTGAGCAATGTCACACAATTAAATTAACATGCTCCCTCTCTGCTTTTTGATTTTATAAACATGTAAGACCACACATGACACTCACAGGGGGGCAAAGATCTTGATGCCTTCAAATTTTACAAATGCTCCTTGACCGAAGGTATCAGTTTAAACTTAATTGGGACCTGAATACCCATCCATCCATCCATTTTCCAACCCGCTGAATCCGAACACAGGGTCACGGGGGTCTGCTGGAGCCAATCCCAGCCAACACAGGGCACAAGGCAGGAAACAATCCCGGGCAGGGTGCCAACCCACCGCAGGACACACACAAACACACCCACACACCAAGCACACACTAGGGCCAATTTAGAATCGCCAATCCACCTAACCTGCATGTCTTTGGACTGTGGGAGGAAACCGGAGCGCCCGGAGGAAACCCACGCAGACACGGGGAGAACATGCAAACTCCACGCAGGGAGGACCCGGGAATCGAACCCAGGTCCCCAGATCCCCCAACTGCGAGGCAGCAGCGCTACCCACTGCGCCACCGTGCCGCCTCCTGAATACCCTACCTCTGAAATTGGTCACATTTACATGTCATTCTGGCCTGGTCATTCAGGGCCCCTAATTATCCCCTGTCTCTGACTGCCTAGCTATCTCTCAACCCTTCACCTCCTAACAGCTAATGAGTAAGCATACTGGCTCAAAATGCCTGCCATTGCATCATTCAGGTAGAAGCTGCGTGTTAGTGGTGGCTGAAATGGCTAATCACTTACTGTGTAAAAGCGCTTTGAGTACCTTGAAAAACGCTATAGGGGTTGCCACAATGGATCACAAATTACTCCTGACACTCTTCTCCACCCATTCCACCCTGCCTGCACTCTGTTTTTCACCTCTCTTCCACAATCCCCATTACTCTGTACTGATGATCACAAGAATTTAAATTCATCCATCTTCGCCAACTCTACTCCTTGCATCCTCACCATTCCACTGACCTCCCTCTCATTTACACACATTTATTCTGTCTTGTTCCTACTGACCTTCATTCCTCTCCTCTCTAGAGCATATCTCCACCTCTCCAGGGTCTCCTCAACCTGCTCCCTACTATCGCTACAGATCACAATGTCATCAACAAACATCATAGTCCACGGGGACTCCTGTCTAATCTCGTCTGTCAATCTGTCCATCACCATTGCAAATAAGAAAGGGCTCAGAGCCGATCCCTGATGTAATCCCACCTCCACTTTGAATGCATCCATCACTCCTACCGCAGACCTTACCACTGTAACATTTCCCTCGTACATATCTGTACAACTCTCTTACATACTTCTCTGCCTCTCCCAACTTCTTCATACAATTCCACAACTCCTCCTGAGGCACCCTCTCATATGCTTTCTCCAGGTCCACAAAAACACAACTCCTTCTGGACTTTTCTATACATCTCCATCAACATCCTCAGAGCAAACATCGCATCTGTGGTGCTCTTTCTTGGCATGACACCATTCTGCTGCTCACTAATTATCACCTCAATTCTTAATCTAGCTTCCACTACTCTTTCCCATAACTTCATTCTGTGGCTCATCAATTGTATCCCTCTGTAGTTACTACAGCTCTGCACATCCCCCATATTCTTAAATATCGACACCAGTACACTTCTTCTCCAATCCTCAGGTGTCCTCTCACTTTCCAAGATTCCATTAAACAATCTGATTAAAAACTCCACGGCCATCTCTCCTAAACACCTCCATGCTTCCACATCTGGACCAATGGCCTTTATATTTTTCATCCTTTTCACAGCTGTCCTTACTTTCTCCTTGCTAATCTGTTGCACTTCCTGATTCACTATCTCCACATCATCCAACCTTCTCTCTCATTCTCTTCATTCATCAGCCTCTCAAAGTATTCTTTCCATCTGCTCAACACACCTCCTTACTTGTGAGCATGTTTCCATCTTTAACCTTTATCACCCTAACCTGCTGCACATTTCATACAACTCATCATACACCTTTTCTTTAGCCTTCACCACCTCTCTCTTCACCTTGCGCCTTAACTCCTTGCACTCTTGTCTACTTTCTGCATCTCTCTGACTATCCCACTTCTTCATTGCTATCTTCTTCCTCTGTATATTCTCCTGTACTTCCCCATTCCACCACCAGGTTTCCTTTTTCTCCTTCCTCTGTCCAGATGTCACGCCAAGCACCCTTCTTACTGTCGCCCTTACTACTTCTGCTGTTGTTTCCCAACTGCCTGGTAACTCTTCACTACCACCCAGTGCCTGTCTCACCTTTTCCCTAAATTCAACCTTGCTGTCTTCCTTTTTCATATTCCACCATTTGATCCTTGGCTCTGCCTTCACTCTCTTCCTCTTCTTGATCTCCAACGTCATCCTACAGACCACCATCCTATGCTGCTTAACTACACTTTCCCCTGCCACCACTTGACAGCCTTCAATCTCCTTCAGATTGACTCTTCTGCATAGGATGTAATCTACCTGTGTACATCTTCCTCCACTCTTGTACATAACCCTGTGCTCCTCCCTCTTCTTAAAATATGTATTCACCACAGCCATGTCCATCCTTTTGGCAAAATCCACTATCATCTGACCTTCTTCATTCCTCTCCTTGACACCATACCTACCCATCACCTCCTCGTCTCCTCTGTTCCCTTCACCAACATATCCATTGAAATCTGTTCCAATCATCACTTTCTCTCCCTTGGGTACATTGTTCAACTCACTCCAAAAATCTTCTTTATCCTCCATCGCACACCCAGCTAATTACAGCATTATGCCCTAACAACATTCATCATCACACCCCCAATTTCCAGCTTCATAGTCACTACTTTGTCTGACACTAAAAACAAAAAAAGCTATATAAATGTAATGAATTATTATGAGTAGTATTATTATTATTACTACTATTTTTAATGTACCAGTTCTCATCATGAGTATCCATTCCGCTCCATCCACTCTGTATCTGGAAATTAACTATTACAATGTAAGTGTCTAACAGAATTGCAACATACCTGAAACTGTTCAGTCCAGCCACTTTATTAGTAAACCAACCAAAGGGAACCCTTTAACTTTTGTGTCTACAGTCATGTCCTGCATTCATTATATAAAGCTGGGTTTGATGATGCATCTTTGTTTATTGACTCAGCCCTTATTTATAATTAATTTCAAAGTATATTCTTTATGTAGTTGCTTTCCTTTAAAGGAGATGTGTTTCTGATTACTAATGCAAATCACATGTTCCTACTTAAATATAGGTTATGTCCTGGGTATCGTCACAATTAAAAAGTAAATCATACAATTACAGTGTAAATGTTCAGTTGCACAGATAACCATAATAGAATAGAACAGAATGCAAGGAAGTCCAAGTGTGTTGTTTCATTCACAAAACAGATTTTTAAAGATAACTGAGAGACATACAACTATGTATAGTAACCAAATAGACTCAATATGACTCACACAAAGAGTATGTCAAAATAAGAACTGGTTTTCACAATACATTACATTAATGACAAATAAGAAATTCAGAAAAAATTGCCATGCTGCAGTTAAAGTAGAGTTACTGTATCTTTGGTTATAAGTTTAAAGTTTTATGAAAGAGATGGTTTAATTGTGCAAACTGTTAGCAATGGAAAATATATAAAGTCCATTTTTGATTGGTGTTTATTACAATACAGTGAGTAAATTACAAGCTGCTTAGTCATACAATGTTAAATCAAATCCGATCTTCACTTTTGTGTCCAACTAGAGATCATGGATCAAATAATTCAAAATATGAAGTGTTCACTTAAACATGATGTGACATCCTAAAGGTTAGCAGAGGTTCAAAATACTAAAGACAACAATATTAAATGCTTATTAAAATAAAAAAAAACAGATTGGACAGTTCATTTTGAATTGAATTTGATGTTTCATACTGTTAAATAGAGTACCTTTATCCTACTGTTTGATATTAGATGATTAGGAGATGTCCAGTTGAATAAGATAAGATGACATGTCAGCAATGCAGTGTTGGTTACCACAATAGATTATTCATTAAGCAGTGATGTCTCATTAAGTGTTACTTCAAACAAATCTGTCAAACATTTAGGGTTTATTGCAAGTCTAAATCAGTGTGATAGATAAATAAATAAATACTCAATGTCTTTTGAAAGATGGCTAAAGAGGTTAATGTCTTTTCAGAAGGACAGAAAGAATTGTGGTCTGTACCCAGGTAAATTATAAAGTGAAAAGTTATATAAAGTGTATTGTGTGTCTATAATTTAATGACGCCTTACACTATATTTTTAATTGTATATCCTCATATACATATATATATATATATATATATATATATATATACACATATATATATATATATATATATATATATATATATATATATATATATGTATATGTACGTAAATACTGTATGTATATTCCTGAAATGTAAGCAATGCATTGGATTCACAATAGTTCAGAATGCACAAGCCGAAATAGTGAGTTTTATCTTCACTTTGAGTTTGAAATGATCCTTGTGGAAATGTTTTATGAATAAAGAATATTTCTTTTATCTGATACATATGGCTGGAATATTTATTAGACTTTCGTAACATTAATAATAACTGGGTTTCTACAGCTAAAGCTATTGGGTACAAAAGGAATCTGAAGTTCATACCTTGCAGAATGCCTAGAAGTGACTTGCAAATTTTTCTGTATAAATGCTTTATAGGTCAATAAAAACAGCAGGTTGTCAATACATGCAATTGTCAAGCCAAGAAAGATCAAAAGAGGGGATGTGAATCAACTATACTTTGTTCAAAGAGCATAAGTCATTTAATACCAAATGCAGTTTGATGTGTCCGTAGCCAATACCTGCTGGAGATATAGTGTAAAAGACATTTCAAGTAAGCTTGAGACCAGCTGGTCCCAGGAACCTTGACAAGCATCATAAGGGAATTTATCTTAATTTAATTTCTAATACAAAACTCGGATTATCTCAGTTATACCTAAAAGATGCATGCTATTTTCAAATGATCCTATTGAACAAGGCTGTTTTGACATGATTATTATGGTATTTCAGTACAAATTTCCCCTTGGGATTAATAAAGTATCTATCTCTCTATCTACCTATCTAAATATTGGAAAAGCAATTACCCATTCGTGTAAAAATTAAATTAAATGCACATGAAATACAAGTAAATACAGGAAATGTTTATTTATATGCTGTTCAACTATATACATATCATCTTTCCTCGGCAAGTAGGGTCAGTTCCAGTGAAAATGTTCTTCTGAATATTATCAATTGGTGCACCTTTCCAGCCTACAATACTGACCCCTGTAAATTGAATAAAATGTTTGGCAATACAGAGCTTCTTCTCACAGTACATAGAAGAATGAAGGTGCAGTGTAACAGTTACATCTCCAACAGTTTATGAAAGTTTTTAAGTATACAACAACAACATTTATTTATATAGCACATTTTCATACAAAAAGTAGCTCAAAGTGCTTTACATAATGAAGAAAAGAAAATTAAAAGACTAAATAAGAAATTAAAATAAGGCAACATTTTTTTAACATAGAAAAGGAGTAAGGTCCGATGGCCAGGGTGGACAGAAAAAAAAAAAAAAAACTCCAGAAAGCTGGAGAAAAAAATAAAATCTGCAGGGGTTCCAGGCCACGAGACCGCCCACTCCCCTCTGGGCATTCTACCTAACATAAATGAAATAGTCCTCTTTGTAGTTAGGGTTCTCACGGAGTCACTTGATGCTGATGGTCATACAGACTTCTGGCTTTTAATCCATCCATCATTTTTGGAACATCATGGTGCTTTGGGTAGATGGTGGTGGCACAAGCCACCACCAAAAGGACACCGGAAAAGGAAACAGAAGAGAGAGTAGGGGTTAGTACAGATTTTAGAGCCAATGTATAATTTACATTAATCTGTGCCAGGCTGAATACTCAGTAAATGGTCAAAATGTCCTTATGTAACATATTTTCTAGTTGCAATTATCTCCATTGACATGGCAAAATTCATTGTGTTGCTCATGGTTGGTTTCTTTTTTGTTAATGAGCCGGGACTGCTGCTTATTTGCTTATATAATGTGCATACATGGAGTTAATAATTATGAAAAGATTTTTAATAATTAAAGGATAAAAAGGTCAAAAAATACCACAGTAGATTTTGATCTCCATTTACATATTGCACAAATATTTTAAAACAGCATACAGTATTTGTGACATTTTTGAAATATATATATATATATATATATATATATATATATATATACAGTAATCCCTCCTCCATCGCGGGGGTTGCGTTCCAGAGCCACCCGCGAAATAAGAAAATCCGCGAAGTAGAAACCATATGTTTATATGGTTATTTTATATTGTCATGCTTGGGTCACAGATTTGCGCAGAAACACAGGAGGTTGTAGAGAGACAGGAACGTTATTCAAACACTGCAAACAAACATTTGTCTCTTTTTCAAAAGTTTAAACTGTGCTCCATGACAAGACAGAGATGACAGTTCTGTCTCACAATTAAAAGAATGCAAACATATCTACCTCTTCAACGGAGTGCACGTCAGAGAGAGAAAAGCAAACAAATCAATAGGGCTGTTTTAAGTATGCGAAGCACCGCCGGTACAAAGCTGTTGAAGGCGGCAGCTCACACCCCCTCCGTCAGGAGCAGAGAGAGAGAGAGAGAGAGCCAGAGAAAAACAAAGTCAAAAATCAATACGTGCCCTTTGAGCTTTTAAGTATGCGAAGCACCGTGCAGCATGTCCTTCAGGAAGCAACTGCACACAGAAGGTAGCAACGTCCCTATCGTCTAGGTGTGCGAACAGCCCCCCTGCTCACACCCCCCTATGTCAGCGCAAGAGATAGAGAGAGAGAGAAAGTAAGTTGGGTAGCTTCTCAGCCATCTGCCAATAGCGTCCCTTGTATGAAATCAACTGGGCAAACCAACTGAGGAAGCATATACCAGAAATTAAAAGACCCATTGTCCGCAGAAACCCGCGAAGCAGAGAAAAATCCACGATATATATTTAAATATGCTTACATATAAAATCCGCGATGGAGTGAAGCTGCGAAAGGCGAAGCGCGATATAGCGAGGGATCACTGTATATATATATATATAAAAATACACACACACATTTTTTTGTGAGATTCTGCAAATGTCCCCCATGGGACCCATTCAACCCACAAACCCAAGAGAAAGGTTTCCTGTATCTCATTTCTTGAATGCTTCAATTTTGAATACTTAAGGCATGGTTAACTCAATGAGAGGGACTGAAGAGCATCCCCTCCATCCAGACATGTTTTTCCCTAACACACATTTTTAAAATGTATGTGTTTTACATGATGAAAGTTTAAAAAAATAAAAATGAACTGAATAAAATTACTGTATGGTGAAAAATGTAAAATGTGTCCCTTTTCCTAGACAGTAATGCACTAAGATTTTGATTACATGACTACTGCAGAAATTCAATTCTACGGTTTGTTGAGATCAACTCTTCTATTACTGAGTTGAATGATTTAACATTTGCCTTTCTACTTTTTTTTAACTTGACAATATCATGCAGTAGATTTCAGAAATATAAAATTAGGAACACTTTCTTTTCCTCTGCAGGCAGTTTATCAGTGTCCCACAAACTCATAGGTCAACTTCCTGTCAGTCTGGCTCACACCAGATCTAAGTACAACAAGGCATTGCTAATACCGTAAGGGAGTTGATGTTCTTCATTTTATATTCACTTCCTGGATACATGCATTTTCAAAACATTTTGGTAGAAAGGCAACTTTACTATAAACAGTTCCAGACAAATGAGTAGTTTTATGCTTTTTTATGTCCTTTTTTTATATAATAATTCTACCCAGAGAAGTTGCTTTGAACAGAAAAGTGGGCAGAAATGTATTCTTATTTCAAGGAAAAGCAGACCAAGAATCTGTGATCATATTTATTACTTCCAGTTTCCTTTTGTTGTTACTGTATAAGCATATATTGGAAATATGGAAGGTATGTTTTCTGAAATCAAAAACCTGTGTCATGTAGTGTATGTATTTGGTAAGTTTCAAGGATTTTTTCATGTATGGACTTGTGTGTCCCATTTGCACCATTTTAAACTGTGAGAGTGGGCATGGTATTTTTTTAAGATATATAAAAAATACTTGACTTAAGAATATAATTCCCCCAAAATATATTTGTACCAATAATTTTGGAAATGCCAGTCATTCCCTTTAAAGCCGCTCAAAAATGTTCATATGGCTCAAATAAAAGAATTTTGTGACTTTGTAGCCCCCTGCGAGGGAAGAAAACACGCCAGACGTTTACTCGATGCAGACAAAAGCTACTTAACTCTGTCATTGATTGTACTTAAACTATATACATAACTGTTGCCTCTCCACTCATCACTCCACCTTCTCCCACACTACAGTGCTTACAAGAGGCGCAGCTCTTCTGGCCACTACAATCTAGACCATGGAAAATGACAAAAAAAGAAAAACTTACAAAATTAAAATGGATTTATTAAATACAAAATATGGGAGATGTTATCATCTATTAACATCTGTCAGGCACATGCTTTACTAAGTGCAGATATAGAAGCAGAAGCACACTGCATGTATGAATGGCTTTCCTCTGGATATATGGTAGATTTAAGCCACTTGTCAGGGATTCTTTCTGTCAAGCCTGAAATCAATTTCAGTATTAAGCAGCTATTCTATTTTTGCTCAAGAATACCAGGATTAACTCCCTGCAGTAACCATCATAGTTGCTCTTGAAATGCCATGTCTTCAAAATGGCTCCCCAGCTGTGTACCCTGTGCCCTATTTCACTCACTGATAATCAGGCAAGTGTCCTAATTTCTGTATCACCTACCCTGTCCACTTGTATGATGGCCTCCTGGGCACACAGCCCTTATCCTCCAACTCTGGGGTACATTGGGTCTCTCTTGCTACTACCAGCTTGGATCTTGGAGGCTTTCTATGATACTTTCTTATGGTTTGTGGCAACCCATTAATGACATTGTCTGTGGAAACCATTTATAGTTGGGCACTCCCTTAGGATAAAAATAAACAGTCAAGGTGGAAAGTGTTGTCTGAAAACTTTAACTGATGTTGTTAATTTGACTTTATTTTTATTTTTTGGTGTGCAGCAGAAAATAATAACAGTTTAAATGTGTAATAGATAGATGGATACCCCTGTGATATGGGGTAAGAATAAGGTCACTGCCCTTCATTTGGCTCTTAAAAGGTGACTAAAGGAGGATAACATCAAGAACGGTATTTGGCCATAAAAGCTTCTGCCTCAGTACCTCGAGAATTATGGGCGCAACTATTTGAAACCAGAAAATGACTGCTATACCAGCAGAAAAAGGCAGATAGAGAACAGCTGGATGGATGTATAGCATTTCAGTGAAATAAATGAAATAAAATCAGTGTACTCTTTGTTTATTAAAGGTAACAATGAAATGTACCACCATCTTTCTATATTGTGCCCCGCAGGCATAAATGCAAAAATGTATTCATTGCCACGACTGTAACCTTTTTTATTTATTCCTCTGTGTAGTCTGACTTAGATATGCTTACATTTTATTTTACTGCATCTTGTAACTATTTCATTTTTTTATGAGCAGGAGAAAAGTTTTTGAATGTAAGCTTGTGGGCTTTTATATCCTGCTGGTGCCATACTTTCAACTCCCACAGCTTTTGACACTAAAAAATACATTTGTTTTCAGCTGGGAAAGTGAAATTAAATAATATTTATATATTAAATTAAAATTAAATAATATTTTAATAAATAATATTTAGGCAGAAAATACTGTAGATAGATAGATAGATAGATAGATAGATAGATAGATAGATAGATAGATAGATAGCCATTATGAAATCTATCTATCTATCTATCTATCTATCTATCTATCTATCTATCTATCTATCTATCTATCTATCTATCTATCTATCAGTTTTGTCTTCATTCTGTCCTACACTATATTACCTCCACAGCTTGCGAGTGCATCCCATAACACTTGAAGTGATGTTACCACCCTAGCACACCAGTGTTTAAAATCACACCGGCCATCACAGAGTTATAGAACATGTAAAGGATACCACTTCTCACATTAAATAAACACAGTTTCCTCAGAAAAAAGAGCCTGTTCTGCCCTTTCTTATATAGTTGCTTGGTGTTATGAGACTAGTCCTGCCTGTCATTGATGTGGACCTCAAAGTACTTGTAACAGTGCACCACATCCACATCCACTTCCTGAACAGTGACAGGACACAGAGGCCCTGTGATGTGGTGAAAGTCAATAACCAGCTCCTCGGTTTTGCTGATGCTAAGTTACAGACAATTTTTTTTCAAAACAAAGGTTCTTCACTGACTCCTATACTCGTCTCATCCAATCAATACACCCCATAAGTGTAGAGTCATCCAGTTTACATGGCTGGGTGTGATGTTTATAGTCTGAGGTGTACAGATGACCAGAAGAGGAGACAGGGCAGGAGACAGCATAAAGTTACAAATTTCAGGTACAAAGTACAGCTATTCATGACTGAAATAGGATGCTTTTATGTATTTTTGTATTTTGTTTTGAACAGTCAGATATATAATTTCATAAAGTTTCATTGCTCAGCTGCACTAGTACACTTTAATATGTAAAATGCTGTCATACAAAAATGGCATATTCTATATACTGTAGGTGGCGCAGTGGTAGTGCTGCTGCTTTGCAGTAAGGAGACTGTGGAAGAATGTGGGTTCGCTTCCCGGTTCCTCCCTGTGTGGATAGCGCTTTGAGTACTGAGAAAAGCGCTATATAAATGTAATGAATTATTATTATTATTATATATATATATATTAATCAGAGTATAGCATCAAGTCAGTGAAACTTCTGGGATATTGATCTGGTCAGTTAAGTAGCAGAGGGGGTTGTTAATCAGTTTCAAGCTGCTTTGATGTTAATGAAATTAATAACAGGTGCACTAGAGGGGCAACAATGAGACCATCCCCAAAACAGGAATGGTTTAACAGGTGGAGGCCACTGACATTTTCCCTCCTCATCTTTTCTGACTGTTTTTTCACAAGTTTTGCATTTGGCTGTGGTCAGTGTCACTACTGGTAGCTTGAGACGATACCTGGACCCTACAGAGGTTACACAGGTAGTCCAATTACTCCAGGATGGCACATCAATACGTGCCATTGCCAGAAGGTTTGCTGTGTCTCCCAGCACAGTCTCAAGGGCATGGATGAGATTCTAGGAGAGCTGGACAAGGCCATAGTAGGTTCTTAACCTATTTGTAGGACTGGTGTCTGCTCCTTTGGGCAAGTAGGAACAGAATGAGCACTGCCAGCAGGCCACTGGTGTGAATGTTTCTCTAGTGGCCCCTGTGCTCACTGCCCAGCACCGTGGAGCTCGATTGACATTTGCCATAGAATACCAGAATTGGCAGGTCCACCAATGGCACCCTGTGCTTTTCACAAATTAGAGGACGTTCACCATGAGCACATGTGACAGATGTGAAAGGGTCTGGAGAAGCCATGGAGAACGTTATGCTGCCTGTAACATCATTCACAATTACTGGTTTGGTGGTGGGTCAGTGATTTTCTGGGGAGGCATATCCATTGGGGGATGCACAGACCTCTACAGGCTAGACAACTGTACCTTGACTGCCGTTAGGTATCGGGATGAAATCCTTGGACCCATTGTCAGACCCTATGCTGGTGCAGTGGGTCCTGGGTTCCTCCTGGTGCACAACAATGCCCAGCTACATGTGCCGACAGTATGCAGGCAGTTCCTGGAGGATGGTCCCCACGCTCGCCTGACCTAAATCCAATAGAACACCTCTGGGACATTATGTTTCAGTCCATCCGACGCCACCAGGTTGCACCTCAGACTGTCCAGGGGCTCAGTGATGCCCTGATCCAGATCTGGGAGGAGATTCCCCAGGACACCATCCATCGTCTCATTAGGAGCATGCCCTGATGTTGTCAGGCATGCATACAAACACGTGGGGGCCATACAGACTACTGAGTACAATTTTGAGTTGCTGCAATGAAATTTTGGCAAAATGGACTAGCCTGCCATATAATTTTTTCACTTTTCAGGGTGTCTTTGAATTCAGCCCTCTGTAGGTTGATAATTTTCATTTCCATCAAACAATGTGGCATCCTTTCGTTCCTAACACATTACCCAGTCCATATCAGTACAGCCATCCAGCATGATTTTTTTTCCCATTGAGATATAATGTGTTTTCAAAGTGTTCCTTAAATTTTTTTGATATATATATATATATATATCTGCGGTGGGTTGGCACCGTGCCTGGGATTGGTTCCTGCCTTGTGCTCTGTGTTGGCTGGGATTGGCTCCACCAGACCCCCGTGACCCTGAGTTCGGATTCAGCTGGTTGGAAAATGGATGGATGGATATATATATATATATATATATATATATATATATATATATATATATATATATATATATATATATATATATAGTCATTTGAAAAAGTTTGGGAACCCCTCTCACTCTGCATAATAATTTACTCTCAACAAAAAAGATAACAGTGGTGTGTCTTTCATTTCCTAGCGACATCGGAGTACTGGGGTGTTTTCCAAACAAAGATTTTTAGTGAAGCAGTGTTTAGTTGTATGAAATTAAATCAAATGTGAAAAACTGGCTGTGCAAAATATTGGGTCCCCTTGTAATTTTGCTGATTTGAATGCATGTAACTGCTCAATACTGATTACTTGCAACACCAAATTGGTTGAATTAGCTCAGTGGTTGGCAAACTCATTAGTCAAAAGAGCCAAAGATCAGCAGTACAACGATTAAGATTTCTTTTGAGAGCCAAATTTCTTTTCAAGAACCATGTTTTTAGGAGTCGGTTTAAACTAGCTACTCCAGTAATTGCATTTCAAAAGCGCCAATGTCAATGTTAAAAAGAGAAAAATTCAATTCTGTTACGTCAGCACTGAGAGGTTTTTTAACAAAGGCTAACTTAGCCATGCTATATTTAAAATTGCTGCTTTGAAATAGTAAGTGTCAATTACCGAGTTATTTTCTTGGCGATGTTACAGCAGGCTTGGAAAATGAATTAATGTTTTCCCTTTCAAAATCTTGAGCAAAAAGGGATAATTTGTTTTCGAATGAAATGACCAACATCGAAAAAATTGTATTTCCTCTCTCCTGTAGTTTACGATTAAGATTATTTAGATGAGACGTAACGTCTACCATGAAATAAAATTTTTGGATCCATTGATCGCCTGTTAATTCTGGATAGTCAACACCCTTCTCAAGGAGAAATGCTTTAATTTCTAATAATAAGGAAGCAAAATGTTTTAAAACATTTCCTGTTGAAAGCCAATGTACCTTATTATGCAGCAGAAGATCTGCGTATTCACTCTCCATTTCAACTAAAAATTCTTTAAATTGGCGATGATAAAGAGCTTTAGCTACAATTGTGTTGACAATCTTGATCACCAATTCCATAACATTGCAAATTTCTTCTGGAAATGCCTGCGCACAAAGCGCTTCTTGATGAATGATGCAATGGTAAACAAGTATCTTGTGATTCATTTTTTCCTTCAAAATAGAAACAAAACCTTTTCTCACTCCGGTCATACTTTTTGCCCCATCTGTTCAATTTGAAACAGTTTTATCGAGTAGAATATAATGTTTCTCTGTGCATTCAATGACAGCATTTGCAATATCCTCACCACGTGTTTGACCTTTCAGTGGCAATAACCCTAAAAGTTCTTCTTTAGGACCCGTAGACAAAATAAATCGAACAAAAAGTGAAACTTGCGCTGTGTCATTTATATCACAAGACTCGTCAACAGCTATTGATAAAGCTGAAACCAATTTAAGATCTTTGATTTGCTGATTGGTTATATTCAAAGACATTTTGACTGTCCTATCTTTTACTGTTTTACCAGACAGTGGTAACTCTTTAATTTTTTTAAGAATTTCTGCCTTGTTCTTAAAATCCCGGAATAGCTCTTTGGATGCATTTATAAAATAACTTTTAATGTACTCACCGTCTGTGTATGGTTTGCCTCTCTTAGCAATCTCTTGACTAAAAATAAAGCTTGCAATATTAACATTGTTTGAAGATTGCACCCAATAATTAAATATAGAACTTGATTTTTCTTGACTCTTCTGAAGTTCCTCAACTGCTTTCTTCCTCACATCACCGGCGGGATACAATACAATACAATACAATACAGTTTATTTTTGTATAGCCCAAAATCACACAAGAAGTGCCACAACAGGCTTTAACAGGCCCTGCCTCTTGACAGCCCCCCAGCCTTGACTCTCTAAGAAGACAAGGAAAAACTCCCAAAAAAAACCTAGTAGGGAAAAAAATGGAAGCAACCTTGGGAAAGGCAGTTCAAAGAGAGTCCCCTTTCCAGGTAGCTTGGGCATGCAGTGGGTGTCAAAAAGAAGGGGGTCAATACAATACAATACAATACACAGAACAGAACAAATCCAAAATAAAAAATAAAAATGTTTTAGAAGTACGGAGCAGAATTTAACAGTAGATGATATCACATAATAAGATTTGGATAATTTTAGACTCCTGGAGACCTCATCCATCAAGCGGCCTCCCTCATTTGGCCATTCCACGGCTGAAACAGCCGTAGTTGAAGCAGCTCGCGAGCCGCGGTTTGCCGACCACTGGATTAGCTCGTTAAGCCTTGAACTTCATAGACAGGTGTGTCCAGTCATGAGAAAAGGTATTTAAGGTGGTCAGTTGCAAGTTGTGCTTCCGTTTGACTCTCCTCTGAAGAATGACAGCATGGGATCCTCAAAGAAACTCTCAAAAGATCCGAAAACAAAGGTTGTTCAGTATCATGGTTTAGGGGAAGGCTACAAAAAGCTATCTCAGAGGTTTAAACTGTCAGTTTCAACTGTAAGGAATGTAATCAGGAAATGGAAGGCCACAGGCACAGTTGCTGTTAAACCCAGGTCTGGCAGGCCAAGAAAAATACAGGAGCCGTATATTCGCAGGATTGTGAGAATGGTTACAGACAACCCACAGATCAACTCCAAAGACCTGCAAGAACATCTTGCTGTAGATGGTGTAGCTGTACATCATTCTACAATTCAGCGCAATGGTCAAAAATACCTCCATCCAGAATCCAGACACTCATCAAAGGCTATAGGAGGCGTCTAGAGGCTGTTATATTTGCAAAAGGAGGCTCAACAAAGTATTGATGTAATATCTCTGTTGGGGTGCCCAAATTTATGCACCTGTCTTATTTTGTTATGATGCAAATTGCGTATTTTCTGCTATCGTGGGCTGCATCAGGAGTGGGCAGGAGGAGGAGTATAGGAACCTAATCAAGGACTTTGTTAAATGGTGCGACTCAAACCACCTACAACTGAACACCAGCAAAACCAAAGAGCTGGTGGTGGATTTTAGAAGGCCCAGGCCCCTCATGGACCCCCTTGATTATCAGAGGTAACTGTGTGCAGAGGGTGCAAACTGGACTGGACTGCCAATACTGATGCTCTGTGCAAGAGAGGACAGAGCCAACTATACTTCCTTAGAAGGCTGGCGTCCTTCAACATCTGCAATAAGATGCTGCAGATGTTCTATCAGATGGCTGTGGTGAGCGCCCTCTTCTACGCGGTGGTGTGCTGGGGAGGCAGCATAAAGAAGAGGGACGCCTCACACCTGGACAAACTGGTGACGAAGGCAGGCTGTATTGTAGGCACGGAGCTGGACAGTTTGACATCTGTGGCAGAGTGACGGGCGCTGAGCAGGCTCCTGTCAATAACGGAAAATTCACTGCATCCACTGAACAGTATCACCTCCAAGCAGAGCAGCAGCTTCAGCGACAGACTGCTGTCACTGTCCTGCTCCACTGACAGACTGAGGAGATCGTTCCTCCCCCACACTATGCGACTCTTCAATTCCACCTGGGGGGGGTAAACGTTAGCATTATACAATGTTATTGACTGTTATACCTGCCTCGCACTCTCCACCTTGCACTTTTTAACTTGCACTGTGTTTTTATCATTCTTTAATTAATAATGTTTTTATCAGTATGCTGCTGCTAGAGTATGTGAATTTCCCCTTGGGGATTAATAAAGTATCTATCTATCTATTTTCTGTTAATCCAATAAACTTAATGTCACTGCTGAAATACTACTGTTTCCATAAGGCATGTCATATATTAAAAGGAAGTTGCTACTTTGAAAATTCAGCCAATGATAAACAAAAATCTAAAGAATTAAGAGGGGTTCCCAAACTTTTCCATATGACTGTATATTGCATCATTTTAAATGCTACAGCACTCACTCTTTTGTTGGCATACTACATCGTAAAGTCATTTATCACTCATAATTTATGTCAATGTTTATAAATCTTTGGTCTTATAATCTCCACAGTGCACAGTGATAATGGAGAAAAGCTATAACAATACATATTTGGCTAAAGTTAAACGCTGGAAAAGTACACCTGGAAAAATACTATAAGTGTGAAAGTATTATCCTAGTTCCATGTTTTACATAATATGAACATGCACACTTAGCCTGAGGTGGTAGGGTATGATGGGTTCACTGAGACTATTTAGCATTGTTTGGGAGTATTGTTATGACTGATGTTGCCCACCTCAATCCAAGTAAAGTGAGTTGAAATTTCATATTAGAGAGCAAGGAAACCATTGTCCATATCTCCTGTTTTACTGAAATCTATTATCAAGAAGGTGATGCCAGGGTAGCTGAATTTGTTGGTAACAGAAATACACATTTTGCTCATTTTTTTTTATTCATCTGCAATATGTCTCAATCTATCATTTGATTTCTAATCCCATAAGAAGTTCTGTCTGTTTTGTCTATTTGTTCTTGTTAGGTGAATGCATAGCACGTATTATGATTCATGTAGCAAAGTCTAGGGAATAACAGGCAGAATTTCGATAAGGACAGTTAGAAACCCTCCAGAGGAGCAAATCCATTATTAATATTAGTGGCGTAGCATTGCATCTTTGTGTAAGAGTGTGTTAATGTATTGTGATAATTGCAAGAGTTCTACACTATGTTTCCCAACTTGCCCTTGTGGATAGATAGATAGATAGATAGATAGATAGATACTTTATTAATCCCAATGGGAAATTCACATATACTGTGATTACAAAAGTAGCCTTAGAGCTGATATTGTTATTCTTTTCAGATATTATTATTTTTAAAGTGTTCTGTAGCAATGCTGCTCTCAAAGCTTTACATTTGATTGTCCATCATCAGAAATAAAATCATCTTTACTTTAAGTTATACTCTAAATAGTTTCAACCTATTCCATCATATATACTCTTCGTCTGCTTCTCCATATAACTTTATTATACTGCCTATAGTTATTCCACTAATTTGAATGGATATTCAGCATATGTTTCTTCTTTTGTTATCTACGCATGTCAGTAAAAACACTTCTAATATTATAGTTCTAATGAAAGTTAAACTAGCTAGTCATGTTTTGGCATGCAGTAGTTAATAGCATGTCTGATATGATGTAATATGCAGTAATCCACCTGGAGATTACTGCAGGTAAATGGGGTAAATAATATGTCAGGTAATCTGAGCTTTGTTTTCTATGAAATAGCATTAAGGTACAGTATGTATTTTAAAGGATACAGTAAGTTTGGTATTATTGAAGTTGAAGTTATTTATAAAAAAATCATGGTATATGTTAATTTGCCACATGAAACAGTATTTTAAAGTGATGCACTATTTGTTAATTAAAAAAAAATAATACCCTGCTGTTGCTTTTTATAATGTAGATGAACGGTACCAATGTCCCAAATTTAAAACAAAAAGTCTTAAAACTTGTCCACTTAAAAGCATAAAAGTTTTTAAATTCAGAAAACATATTTGTTAGCATACACTTGTCTTATACATTATAGGCTTCTGTTTGATTTTTACTTCTTTTTATCTTTCTTATTGTTCTTATTCTTCTTTTCTAGTTGCTTTGTCTTGTACATTTCTGTTTGGTTTCCCTGTAAAGCTTTTTCTACAAACTTCCAAGGTATCTGTGATGTTTCAACATTTTCTGCTTTGTGTTTTATATGATGTGTCCAATAACTTTATAAATGTATAACACTATGAGTGTTAATATAAAAAAAGGAAAAAGAAATGACCCAGAAAATATAACAAGTACCCCAGAAACAATCAACACAGTATACCAACATATGACTGAATGAAAACTGCGTAACTAATTTTTAATTCATGCAGTACTTTTTATAAAACCATCGAAAAATGCTAATGTAGCCCAGTTGTATTTTAGGGCTGCTACAATTATTGAACCTCTATCCCTCTAATAGACCTCTACTCTGTAGAGCTGAGGGACACACGGGCTAGCAAGAGGACAGGTTTGTGCCATCTAAAAGACTGAAATGTGTGTTGATTGGCCAGTGGGGCAGCTGCATCCAATAGTTTGCTGTGGTGAGTGGGCTTTGAGGAATGCAACAGTAAGAGAGAGAGAGAGGCAGTGTGCAAGCAAAAAGAATGGAGTAGCAGTAAAGAAAAGAAAGGGAATAGAAGAGAAAATGGAAAGAAGTGATTTTAAGCCAAGCTGGTAAACCTTTGCTATATCAATAGCAGCAGCAAAGTTGTTACATGAATAACTTGGTGACTGTTCCTGTGAGGTCCAGTTTAAGTTTGTTTGTGAAAGTGTCAAAACCCAACATCTCATTTAATTTGCTGTGGTTAACTTATTGAAAAGCCTGGTATGGTCTAAAATGCTGCATTGTTTGGTTTGGGATGGACAGTTTACCTGTTCTCCAAAGAATTGAGGAAGACACCTGATCTAACTCTTCATTGGTGAGGTGTTTAGAATCCTCCACTCCATGTGGGAGAGATGCCATTTGCGAACTTGTTTATATGATTTCAGATGTTCTCACGCACGTAAGGTTATTATATCTCACCCTCATAGAGGTACCGTTTTGTTTATTTATTTGCACTCATTTGAGTGAGGAGGCCCTTTGTTTGTTTTCTGGCTGCAATGCCCTCATGCCTCCTGGACAAGCCTGCAATGTGTGTGGGTGTATGTGTCTAGGCCCATGCACTGGCTAATTATTAATTTCATCCAGAACTATGACTTACCACTGAAAACTACAAAAGTTTCTGATTAATAATTGGCAAATATAATTACTTGTGTTTTTATATGTAGTTTTATATGTAGTTACTGTATAATAGCGGTTTCGTAAAATGTAAATAAGTGTGTATTAAGCTGTTCTTCAATTTAGTAGGAATACTTTTACAGATTTTTAAAGAGAAAATTGTCTTAGTTAAAGATGGGATAAACTCAACACAAACCTTAATTATTATTGTCATTATTATTAATATAAAATTATTTTTATTCAGTAAAAATTAATTTCAATTTAAGTTCATTTGTAATCCCTGTCCTGTTATTCCCAGCCTAATGTTATGTGTATGTTCTGTTGAAAAAGGGGGTAAATGAATATAAATGTGAAAGTTACTGCATAGTTATTCAATAAGAAAAAAATTAGATACAGGCAAGGATCAATTTAGTTCAGATATAAATCTGCTAAATGCAGGAGAAGAAACCCAGGGCCCTTTCCAGGATTACCCTTAAGCATCAGTAATAAGGTGCTTACGAGGGAAGGGGTATTACGCTAATAGCTATATGCAGTGGAAGATTGAAACACAGTTGCAGAAATTAACAGTATAATTGAAACTAAAGTTAATGAACACAAAGGAGAACATAAGGGATACATAAAGACATTGTTATGCTAGTGAACTAGCAAAAAGATTTAAAATAGTAACCGATAGAAGTAATCAAAACCAAAAAAGTGAACCGCACTGTTTCCAAAGCCAAAATGTGTGACAAAACCAATGTCAAAAGAATATGGTCAAGGATCAAAGAACCAGAGTTTTCAAAAGTTATTCCAAAAGCACTTAGGCAAAAAGGTTTTGGAATCAATCAGCTTGGATAAGGAAATGACCTTTCTGAGTGAGTTTTAACTCTAATAAGTAATTGGACAAGGATCACAACCTCCAAAGACACGCCAAAAGAAATGCCATACTTATGGCAGCAATAATGTTAACGATAACAGAAACAAAATAAAGGCTTAGCTACAAAAACTAATGGTAGATTCATAATATACAGCCCTCAAAACCATCAATAAAGGTGTTAAAAGGCACCAATTGAACTAAGAAATGAGGGATAATAATTATTAATGAGAGGCCTAGTATAAAAGAGATTAGACAGATTTGATTGTAATGAAGACGAGACTGATGTCAAAGATTTCTTTTGGTAAAGCAGAAATGCTGAAGCACAATACAGTGGGTGCAGAGGTGCCGAACAAACCGTTAAAATTCTCTGAAAATCAAAGATCCTATAAATTACAGTGTGGAAAACCTGGGGTCCATACAGCTATCAAGAGGGATTTATTGAAAAACTCTTAAATTAGCTCTGTTAGTATTAGGTAAGTTAAAGATGATAACATTTTGCCAAAACTACTATACCAGGTGTAATTACTGTTTTTCCAAAGAAGAATAATGAGCTCTCTGCATGAATATCTTACTACTGAACAACACAGCTGTTGCCAGCAGTTTAGACATTAATGGCTCTGTGTTGAGTTATTTTGAGGGGACAACAAATTTACACTGTTATACATGCTGTACACTGACTAATTTACATTGTATCAAAGTGTCATATATTCAGTGTTGTCCTATGAAAAGATATAATAAAATATTTACAAAAATGTGAGATACGGTATGTCTAATAGAATTATCACATTTTTTCACTTCTAAAATCATTATTATTATTGCTAGTTACCTCCAAAACAAGTAGACCCTACTGTTAGGTTTTGATCATCTTGTAATTAATTAATTGCCTTTCAACATTCAGTCTTTGTCCTGCCCCTGTGGTTTTGGTAACTTGGTTTTGTTTTACTTCATGGTATTTTAATCCTTGCTTTCCTTTTTAGACTACACGTATTGTCTCTTGTCACCTCTCAGCCCTTCTGCTCTCAATAATCCTGGATACCTTCCATGCCACAATACTAAGCTTCAAGTGGTCATATTGTGTGTGGATGCAGGAAAACTTTAAAAAGGGTTGATCTGTGATATCTGTGCAGTCCACTAAGCAGATCTCCGCTCAGTATTAATATATGTGCTTAGATCAAATTATTATATTCCAGCCTAAACAAAGTACATTTTGGTAATTTCACACTAAGACATGGGACCAGACTACACTGCTCATTATCATCTATGGTTTTACAACAATTGAACCTCAGAAGTTCCGCCTTTGAAATCAGCTAAATATAAAGGGGGTACTAAGGGAAGATGTGGCCTTACAGGGACATTCTTGAGTTGACACTTCAATAGTTTGCAACCTTAAGAGGCAATGCCATAAGGCTGAGAGAAAATGGAGGAAGAGTTAATTTACCGTGCATTATGATATTATGAGGGATAATTAGCCGAGTCAAAAATAAGTACTTTACTAAAAATAACAAGGAAGACTTAAGTGGGAGCTGCACAGTTTTTTAATCTTGGAACCCTTGCAGATTTTGTTTTTCTGCAGCTTAACTGGAAATTTTTTTCTGTTCTCCCCAGCCATTTGGTATTATTACTGGACTCTTCATTCATGACTTAAAAATGTACTAATTATGTATCTATTTTACGTATGTTCTTACTTGTTGATTTTTTGTTATTTATTCATTTTTATACTTACAAAATTTTTATTTATTTTTTGCATTTACTTCTTTGACATTTTGTAAAGCACTTTGTGTTACATCCTGTGTATCAAATGTGCTATACAAACAAATGTTTTTGTTGACCCCATATTAGCAACAAACAAAAAAACAAAAAGAAAGGTTATATGATGTAACAAAAACACAACACAGAGTAATAGTATACCAATTTTGGGCCAATCTAAACAGTTATGAAGTCAAACTAGCCGTTGGTTAAATATGAAAAGAATATTTCATGTCAACCTGGTGAACTTCCAAGTACTTTTCTCAAACAATACTTGGCCTCTAATTCCATCTCCATCTTTACACTACTTCCTGGTGAACTCTTGTCTTCTATTACTTCTCAATTCCATGCTCCCCTTTGTAAGTGTGCAAGTGGACTTGGTTTTTGAGTGATCTAGGATAAAAGATGAAAGGTAATGGAGATAAAAAATACAAGAGACAAAATTGTGTTAAAAAACAAGAACAAAGAAGAAACCAAAAAGCATTTAGCAAAAAGAGTTTGAAAGCTAGAATAGGGTTTTGAAATTTTAACTTGGATGAGGAAGTGATTGCCAGAGGAACATTTTATCCTGTTGTGTCATGTCATGCCTCTAACAACGAGCACATATGCCCTAACAAAAGGAGCACCAAAATGGTGGTGAACTTGAAAATCAATATGGCATATAAAAAGGTACACAAATTATTACCCATCAAAACAAAGGGGAATCCTCAAAATCGGATGTCAGAATCAAACTCTGCAACTCCAAAAAAAAAAAAAAAAAACAAATGTCTGATTACTAGAATCAATAAAGAAAAACATTAAAAAAGTTAGTAAAAGGAACCCAGTCATAACTTCCTGGGTTTAGAGGCCTGCTTAAAGTCTGTGTAGTGTCATAATAATACAACCATGAAACACTTCTGGGTGTTATACTTGGCATTCTACCCTGTATGCCAGACCTCTTGCAGGTAGTACTTGCATCCCAGTTGTCCACAGTAAGGACTTGAGCAAAAAGTATCTCTCTACATACTGATGAGATGGTGCTGTATATTGCAGATACATATAGATCACTGCTGTTATCAAGTGAAGTCTTCCACAAGGAAAATATTTGTGAGACTTCCAAAAGTAAGCTTCACTGATCTGTCCAGCAGAGCCTCCACTTAACCCAGCTAAGCCACAAATACTACCTGCTAGCTTCTGCAGGAGCAGACCCAAAAATAGGGAGTTGGGAAAATACCTATAAATATCACAAAATATTACAAAAGCTTCATAAGAGGAGGGATGACTGCAAACCCTTGGGTTGAATTAAAAGAGCAAACAGAGAGTCTTTATAAACCAAGGTTTTAATCACAGAGAATTAAATAATAAAAAGAAAAAGTTCAAAAGAGCATACACAGAAACAAAGGAAAGGCCTAAAAGGTAATCCTTAGTAAACAAATTCCAAAATGTAATAAAAAATATCAGAATCTTTAAAACAGCTCAAAAAAAAAACTGAGAAATCCAGAACATCCAGCAAAGAAAACACAACCCTCACTTAACTCCACAATAAACAAATGACATGCTGCTTCAGCTCACTTATATAGCTACTCAAGAGCAGTGATATCATTTTGACCCCACCCTTAGGACTCCACCCACAAAGAACAAGGAACAGCAAAATATTTAAAGAGACAGAACATAATTATAGAATTACAATTGAAGCAAATTGAAACAACATAAGACCCAACAATAATAACTCAAAATTAACCAAAAAAATACACATAAAATCAAGCTGATACACACCAACAGCCACTCATATTAAATGACGAGTTCCATAGGATCTCTGAGTTTTAAAGTTAATTTGAACAAGAACATATTTTTCTCAATGAGTAGTCTTGCATGCCAGCCTAAATCAGATCACTTTCACTAAATTTCTTAGAACTGCTCAAATATCTAGATATTATAATCACAGGAAAAATTTAAAATATTTAGTTCTTGTAATATGATGGAATCATTAAGCAATGCATTAATAGATATTAATCTATTTGACTCATTTTAGGTGGAAGAATTAATATTGTTAAAATGAATATTTTTTTTAATTTTTAAAGTGATTTTCAGAGTAGATCTCTAAGCACCATAAACTGTATTAACAAATCCTTTTTTTTAAATAGGTACATTTGTAACTTAATTCATCTGCAAGGCAAAAAGGCTGAATATTAAAATGGCAATAATACAAACATTTAAAGCAAAGAGGTGAATGGCATTAATGGTTAGGGTAGGGGCATTAAGTTTGACTTAACTTCATTCAGTTTAAAAAACATATATCAGGAACTTTACTTTTTTTGTGATTTTTAAGATCAATAAAATAAAAAAAAAAACATACAGTGGCCAAAAGTGGCATGGTTAAATAACTTTTGGACAGACACAGTATTTCTAGTATCCTTTTTCATTTATTTGAAATAAATGTTTAATGACTTTAAATTTGTTGGAAAAAAATACACTTAATTAAACTGAAATAAAATTCTCTTAATCGCACTGCAGAGTACATTGAATTAATTCTATGCACACTACAGTTTTGTAGTAAGCTTTAAATTATTTAACTTTTTTGTTTTATCATTTAATTAATCTAGTACTGTATGTGTAGTCAAAGCTGTGGGATCACAGCCTTAGACACACAGGTTCCAGTTAAAGAATACACATTCATATTAGATAGGTGAAGTACTGTATCTGAATTTTTAACACTTAATTTGTGTACATGGAGGCTAGAGAGGATATAATAGATTTGTGCAATACAGGAAGTGCAGAGCACAGAGCCAACTATGTTAGAGTTTCAGAGGACCATCCAGCTAAGCATATTTTAGACAAGAAAGGATTTTCAAAAATATTACAAAAATATGTTTTATTCAAGGGACCAATTAGGCCAACTTGGAAATACAGCTAAAACCCAAGAGGGCACTAGCCATGACTATTTGTTTTTGCTGTTGGCTAATGGTATCCTGTGTCAAAACAAATGAAACCCTTTAACCCCTGAAGGCTTCATGTGCCAGAACAACACAGATTGTGTAGTTTTGGTGTGAAGTCTATTTACAACAAGTAGAATGTTACAGCTTCTTAATACAATTGTAGTTGCATCAATCTATATACCATAAAACTAGATTAGGGTCAAGACTTTTAACATTCATTACTAACAGCTAATTAAATTTCTTATTTTAATGTAAAATGTTAATAAAACTGACATGAAAAAGCATATTTAAGTGTGACTTATTGAAACTCTGCATCCTAATCTAATATCAAACAAAATTCTTTTTTCTGTATATTAAATTTATTTGTTAATTTTGTACTCCATTAGCATTACAACAGTTTTTATTTATATGGCTCATTTTCATACAAATGATGGAGCTCAAAGTGCTTTACAAGATGAAGAAAGAAAAGCCTATAAAAAAATGTATTTATAAAAATAAAAATAAGATTAGGCAATATTAAATAACAAAAAATAAAGTAAGGTTCGATGGCCGGGAGGAAAGAAAAACAAACAAAAATAAAAACTCCTGAGGGCAGGAGAAAAAAAAACCATACATAACTACAATTACATAACTGATTATCATTAAAATTATACAGAAGATTATTGATGTGCTTTGAATGGCTACTTCAAATTCAGTTTTTGAATAGGATGAATTTTGCAATGTGCATGTAAAAGTCAGCCGAAAGTAGAGGGGGGCTTTCTGATCATGAAATGAATTACATAAAGCCAAAGTGAAGAGTTACGCCATCCAGTGAGAACTGTAGTCTACTGGTCTTGAGAAGATGTGTGCACGCTTTTAGCTTGAGTGGAAACATCTAGAGTGGCCCTAGCAATTTCAGTGTAGTCAGAAATTTAGGGAGAAACCAATGCTTGCTGGGACAGGCTTCAGCTTCTCTAGGACCTTGCTCTGGATGGATGTTCCTAAATACACAGAGTTAACAAAAACAGTTAAAAAGAGTTAGATACGCTTCAAAACAAGCATTCCTTGTATGTGCCTATGGCTGGTACAAGAATGCCAAAAGACAAAAAGCTGATCTACACAAAAGAAACTCATAAGGATTTGATGATCTGCTGAGAGTGTTTTTTTTTTTTCTTTATTCACAACTAAACTTGTCAAATCAGTTAAAAAAAAGTGTCAGGCTTTATCTTAGAAATTTTGCACAATAAATCAAAGAAATCTACAGTGATCTATTGATGATTGAGTCTAATTATGATCACATGCTATGCGTCTTTAGAAGTGTGACAGCACTGCTGTTATAATCCACAGGAGAGGTTTCAGTGATGGTTTCGTGGTTCCATATATATTGTTAAGTCTGAGCCTCAGAGTTGCACACAAAAACAGCAAGAAAGATGCTTGGAAAAAGACTTTATTCTTGAACTGGAAGAACCAGGACTGAAGCCTTTATTAAAACACACAACAAACTTGACCACTTCTGTTTGGCTCAAGTTCTGGATTAAATGAATTCAAAAGTGTCTTCCTCAGGGCTGCCAAATTGAAAGGAGACAGGACCCTCAGCACTAAATCTGAAAAGAAAGCAGTAAGTGGTTGAGCTTTAAAGAGTTCTAACATTGTGAGATATGTGAATTTATGTGCTAGGGTGCAGCTGACAGCAGTTGATCTTGCACCCTTAAACTGTTACCTGTCTGAAAGTACACTTTTTCTGTACTTGAAACAGCTCTAAAAAATGAAAGCACACGCCAATCGCTCACATTGTGCATGTCCCTGTACTGCATTTAAAAGGGCAGCTGCAGTGGCTCAAGCCTTTGCCCTTTTCCCTTAACTGCCAAGTGTCCTTTACTTCCATTAGGACCTAATTGATCGCTTCCAAGCTCAAGCTTGTGCCTCTTTTTGATTAGCAGAAAACAGAGAAAATGCAACAATAACCAAAGTGCTCTCTTTCTGGTTAGGCTACTCTTTATTATCCCATAAGGAGAAAATATTTTGGTCTGTAAAAATGATTGCTATTTATTCCACAAAAATGTATAATAAATATTGGTGTGCTGGTCATGCCTGTGCAATGTCTGCCGATGCGGGTAAATAGTATTGCTTTACACCTGCAATCATAAAAGGTTTGGAAAAATATATTGCGGATGTCTAGCGGGTCCAGCTTAAAGATTTGTCTTGCACCCAAGGTAATAAAATTGGAGAAACTAACAAACTACAGTGGTGGAAATTGTCATCTTTATGTACTGTATTTCTAAAAGAAACATACTACAAAGGATTTTATTTACTACTACTCCTGTTTAAAAAGCCTGTCCTCTGCTAGAAAGTTGACGTCATAGAAAATTTTCACATTTCAGCATAACATTGATCTTACATACTCTGCTGGTTTAACCAAGTGGTGACCTAAAAAGGACCATCAGTGGCTTCAAATGACAGAGTCAGAGCCTGAGCCAGAACACGACAAAATGTATCTGCACTTACTTTAAACATATGAACAACAAATCATAAACAGATAATAGCTCGACTAAGTCCAGACTCTTCCGCTAACAAAAGTGGGATAAAATTCCAAGATTAATGTTTTCGAAGTTGATAGTGGCAAATCCAAACAGACATGTTACAGAAATCAAAGCAAAATATGCTTTCATGTACTATTAATTAAAAAGTGTTAAAATGAACCAAAGTATTGAAAGTTTTTATTTTGAATGTATTGTTGGACAAATAAAAATTCTCATTAAAGGTAAAAAAGGGGTCTGACATTTTACCTTTTCACCAACAAAATCTGAATAATGGTACAGTATAGTCAATCATTTTCTAACCCACTATATCCTAACACAGGATCACGGGGGGTCTGCTGGAGCCAAACTCAGCCAACACAGGGCACACACACCAGGAACAATTTAGGATCGCCAATGCACCTAACCTGCATGTCTATGGACTGTGGGAGGAAACCCACGCAGACACAGAGAGAACATGCAAACTCCACGCAGGGAGGACCCAGGAAACGAACCCGGGTCTCCTTACTGCAAGGCAGCAGCGCTACCACTACGCTACCGTGCCGCCCTGGTACAGTATATACTTTTAATATTTTACGGCTTATGTTTTTCCATAATTGTTTTGTGTATTGCACATTGAGCTTTGTATTTTATGTTGCATTGTTTTTGTAAGTTCATATAACACTAATCCTTTCTATTGGTGAGTATGCTAAAAGAAGAAGCAATGAACTGGTTGTTTGACACTACTGTGCTGTTCTTTATATTGCACAATGTGCACAAGTTCAAAACCCTCTTTACATTGTAGCCTTGCAAAAGATCTTAAATTGGGCAAACATCAAACAGGGACATCTGTTAATCACCCTTCCACAGAGAAGATCACATATGCTAGAAGTAAACTCCTGTTAATTCCTGGGAAAAAAAGATGAGATGTACTAAAGACTCATATTGGCAATATGCTCAACTTTTGCTACCTTCATATTCTGCATGGTGCTAAATGCTCTGCTCATTACAGAAATTATTTATGGTATAAAACCTATTGCTCGTTTGCTAGCAATATAAATTATGGGTACAAGCAGAAAAACTCAACTGTAAAGTCAAACCAATGCTAAGTGAAGAACATATCCTAGAGCAATGAGAGCAGTAGGATAACATTCATCATAAGCAATCATGCACTGATTTCAAGTGTCATCATTAGCTGGTTTGATGTTGTAGCATTTAGAGTAGAAGCAGATATTGTTGTTTTCAATATATACATTATTTCAGGGACTGTTAATTCAGTTTTCTCTGTTTGAATATAGTGCTGCTTCATTGGCTGGACTCAGAGCATTCTGTGCTGATTTGTAAATACAGCACAATATTTGAAATTCATGCACACTAACAAACATACTATACACACATTTACACCTTTATATTGTTTCAAATTTTTGCACTCTTTCAAATTTGTTAGATTTTCTAGCAATTTAATAATAATGATAATAATAATAAGACTTCTATAAATTTTGTTTCTAATTTAAACAGAAGAAATGTCACTTTCAAAAAAATGAGTAATCTAATTGAAGTGGGCCCATATTCACTTGTAGAACATATTTACACTTTTAAGTGTTTATCTTTTTACATTGATTTCCCTTACTAAAATCTTCTCTCTTTAAAGATTTCTATGTTGGAGAGTGCAGCCCTGCTATCACTACTTCCCAGAATGGTGCACACTCAGTGTTATTAATTGATATACTAAACACATATACAGTACTGCCTTACAACATCAAAACATCTAACTGACGACAGTTTCCATACTGCAGCTCAATATGTTTCACAGTTGGCTGATGTAAAGGCCCCTGTAAGGGGCATGCTCTGAACTCTTCATTGCTCAGCATATGGCTGCATTAGGCCAAAGACCAGCATTCTTTTTTGTGTAAAGTGGCTACAGAATGTGCCAAGCCTGTTTTGATGAAAACATCAGCTGGGCTAAACAGCTAATGAGAACAGCCTGCTCAGTGCCAAACGTTAGATGATAGCAAAGTGCACTGGCCTGAGCGTGGGTGCTGTTGTTGTTGTGCATTTGATTAATCAACCATGGTGCATAAAGACAAAAACATTAAGGGACAGTGGCCACCATCTTTTCAAATTCTGGACTGTCCTCTTGGGTTTTTACAACTCATTTTTATATGTATGGGCAGCTTGTGAACTTTGACTACAATGGTTCCACATCCTGGTTCATTCTGTTTTCTTGGGGCCACCCGATTTATTCACAGATCCCAAATCTCAGCTTGTTAATGTAAGTGAAGCTTTTAAACCTCCCAAGGATGAGTGAGTGTGTTCTGTGGAGAACTGGTACCCCATCTGTGCTTACTTTTTACTTTGTGTGTGTGCTTCATTCTACTGTGAAAGGATTTTCAAAAAATTGAAAGATAGATACTATGATGTGCATGTTGTTGTGGATAATTGAAAATGGAAAGGGATGTATCTTTAAACTCAGGGATAATTTTGAGAATGATGGATAAACAGTTGAGGTGAGGGCACATCTAACTCTCTTGAGGGTTTAGAAAAAAGTGGACTTTGGACGATATGAGTGAAGAGGGAGTGTGACAATGAAGAAAGGAACTGCATTAGTACTAGAAGAGCAAGTGACAGAGCTATGCTGCAGAGCAAAGTGAGCATACCCTATTTTATTATTTTAGAAGTGAGTGCCGTATCCAAGATAGGGCACCATTTGTTACAGTAATCCTGAATAAAGAGAATAACTATAAATCACCAGAAACATCGACTACTGGGTCTTTCACTGGTAATTGCTATGTTTTCTTTTTCTTTCTTTCTTTCTTTCTTTCTTTCTTTCTTTCTTTCTTTCTTTCTTTCTTTCTTTCTTTCTTTCTTTCTTTCTTTCAAGGTCTTCACCAGAAAATGTAGCCAGTTCCTGATAATCAAAAACCAGTATGATGAAAGCGGGAAATTTTAAAAATATTTTGCAGAGTACCTAATTTGATTTTAAACTAATCTTGTGAGTCAAGTTAATACCAGGAAATAGGTTGCACACAGGTGTACTTATGTAAGCTACAGGCTATAAGGAACAACACAGTTTACTCTTTTTATTTAATGCATACATTCAGTACTAACAGTATGTTTAAGTGTGTGAATGTGTGGATGTGCATGCCCTTCCTGCCTGTCTCTTACATGTCATTATTCATTGAACATGAGTGTTTTTAGTCAAATGTTTTGTTTCTTGCAATGTTATGGTCAAATAATACAATGTCGACAAACTAGGTATTTGCTGCATATTCCTTTATGTTAAAACCATTCATTCACGTATGATACAGTTCCAAATTAGACAAAATAAGGATCTGCGCTGGTATCCAGAAGGTTGCCGGTTCGAATCCCCGTCACTGCCAAAAGAGATCCTACTCTGCTGGGCCCTTGAGCAAGACCCTTAACCTGTAATTGCTCCAGGGGCGCTGTACAATGGCTGGCCCTGCGCTCTGACCCCAAGGGGTATGCGAAAACTAACAAATTTCTAATACGAGAAATCGTATAAGACGAAATAAAGAACAAAAAAAAAAAAAAAAATCATAACACTTTCCTTATTAGATAAGTTTAGAAATAAACTTTAATCTTTCACTGTACTACTATAAGATATGACAAGAGCAGTACAATATAATACATAAGTTTATACATCCTTTCATTGTAATGACCTGTGTATTTGTATCAGTAGAGGATTGTGTGTAAATAAAGCCTATCGTGGCAGAACAAAAATGGCCTGGATAGGACATACATTCACACTCCCTGCTATGAGAGGTCTGCACAGAAGCCTAGTACAGCTAGGGGGAGCTCTTCAGTGGTACATGCAGACCTTTGTGCGCTGGCTGGGTAACCTGTTTTGCGAAGGTTTACCCAGAAGGGTTTCCTGTTTGGAGCATAAAAGGCCCCTGCAGTCAATATGCTGGGTGGCCTTGTAGTTGTGAGAAAGCCATTGTGAAGTGACTGGACAAATAAAGTGGGCTAGTAATTGAGGGGTGAATACAAGGATGGCCAACTCCGATCTTGCTGAGCATAGCCCTGTTAGGTGAGGAGCCAAAATAATGTTTCAGTAGAAAAACTGTTCATGATTATTGATCTAAACAGTCATCTTTTTCTCGATAAATTAAGCATTCAACATAGTTTGTGTAGTTGTTCTTTACTGAGAGACTGGCTTTGCTATGGCTGGGGATTAGGGGTCAGGCAGTGAGACAATCACATCGGGTAAGGGTGGCGTTTTTATTGAATAGTCTTATTTTTTTACAGTTCAAAATATGAAATTACCATGCAGAAAAATTAAGAGTTAATTATGAACCTTAAAGACATACAGTGGAACCTCGGTTCACGACCATAATTCGTTCCAAACCTCTGGTCGTAAACCGATTTGGTCGTGAACCGAAGCAATTTCCCCCATAGGATTGTATGTAAATACAATTAATCCGTTCCAGACCGTACGACCTGTATGTAAATATATTTTTTTAAAGCTTTTTAAGCACAAATATAGTTAATTACACCATAGAATGCACAGTGTAATAGTAAACTAATGTAAAAACATTGAATAACACTGACACAAACACCCAGCCTCCCTGCTCAGCTGCACATGCAGGCTCTCACTCTCTCAGCAGCAGGCGCGCCCCCCTCTCCTCTCAGCTGCACGCGTAGGCTCTCACTCTCTCAGCAGCACGTGAGCCCCCCCCCAACCTCTCTCTGTGACAATGCAGCAGTTCGTGCTATAGCCTTGCAATCCGATTGCCGTATAAAACACTTTTTAAATGAGATTTAAGCACAGGGAAAAAATGAACATTTGAACAAATCCGAACTTTATTTAAAAACCAACCACAAGCAACCCAGAAAGTAACATTTACAGGAGTTCACGCTATAGCCTTGCAACCGATCACTGTACAAACACTTTTAATGAGTTTTAAGCACAGGGGAAAAAAGAACATTTGAACAAATCCGAACTTTATTTAAAAACCAACCACAAGCAACCAAGATAGGAACATTTACAGGAGTTTGCGCTATAGCCTTGCAACCGATCACTGTACAAACACTTTTTTTAATGAGTTTTAAACACAGGGGAAAAAAAGGAACATTTGAAAAATCTG
Organism: Erpetoichthys calabaricus; assembly: GCF_900747795.2. Taxonomy (NCBI): domain Eukaryota; kingdom Metazoa; phylum Chordata; class Cladistia; order Polypteriformes; family Polypteridae; genus Erpetoichthys; species Erpetoichthys calabaricus. The sequence goes on from NC_041396.2 coordinate 181,702,535, forward strand.
TAATACAAAAACTAACCATAAACCACCAAGAAAACTAACCTTGCATAAGTCTGGCATGAAGTGAGGAGAAAATGAGTGGACAGGAGGTTACAGTTTTGAGGGAGAGTCTGGCTCCGCGATGGAGGGATGTTTTCCTTCAGGTGTTTTCTCTCTTGTGATTTCTTCCATCCGGTGTCTCAGGAAGGGGAAGCAGTGCAGTGTCAACACTGTATATGGTGGGGATGGTGCGCTGCTGATCTCGACTCGGGACGTTGTGGGTCGGTGGGGGGAGTACTTCGAAGACCTACTCAATCCCATTAACATGCCTTCCAATGAGGAAGCAGAGCCTGGGGACTCAGAGGTGGGCTCCCCCATCTCTGGGACTGAGGTCACCGAGGTGGTCAAAAAACTCCTTGGTGGCAGGGCCCCGGTGGTGGATGAGATACGCCCGGAGTTCCTCAAGGCTCTGGATGTTGTAGGACTGTCTTGGTTGACACGCCTCTGCAACATCGCATGGACATCAGGGACAGTGCCTCTGGATTGGCAGATCGGGGTGGTGGTCCCCCTCTTTAAGAAAGGGGATCGGAGGGTGTGTTCCAACTACAGAGGGATCACACTCCTCAGCCTCCCTGGAAAAGTCTATTCAGGGGTCCTGGAGAGGAGGGTCCGTCGGATAGTCGAGCCTCGGATTCAGGAGGAACAGTGTGGTTTTCGTCCTGGTCGCGGAACAGTGGACCAGCTCTATACCCTTAGCAGGGTCCTGGAGGGTGCATGGGAGTTTGCCCAACCAGTCTACATGTGTTTTGTGGACTTGGAAAAGGCATTCGACCGTGTCCCTCAGGGAATCCTGTGGGGGGCCCCCTGATAAGGGCTGTTCGGTCCCTGTATGATCGGTGCCAGAGCTTGGTCCGCATTGCCGGCAGTAAGTCGAACCCGTTTCCAGTGAGAGTTGGACTCCGCCAGGGCTGCCCTTTGTCACCGATTCTGTTCATAACTTTTATGGACAGAATTTCTAGGCGCAGCCAGGGCGTTGAGGGGGTCCGGTTTGGTGGGCTCAGGATTGGGTCACTGCTTTTTGCAGATGATGTTGTCCTGTTTGCTTCATCAGGCCGTGATCTTCAGCTCTCTCTGGATCAGTTTGCAGCCGAGTGTGAAGCGGCTGGGATGAGAATCAGCACCTCCAAATCCGAGACCATGGTCCTCAGCCGGAAAAGGGTGGAGTGCCCTCTCAGGGTTGGTAGCGAGATCCTGCCCCAAGTGGAGGAGTTCAAGTATCTCGGGGTCTTGTTCACGAGTGAGGGAAGAATGGAGTGTGAGATCAACAGGCGAAACGGTGCGGCATCCGCAGTAATGCGGGCGCTGCATCGGTCTGTCGTGGTGAAAATTTACCAGTCGATCTATGTTCCTACCCTCACCTATGGTCATGAACTATGGGTAGTGACCGAAAGAACGAGATCGCGAATACAAGTGGCTGAAATGAGTTTCCTCCGCAGGGTGTCTGGGCTTTCCCTTAAATTGGGTTTGGGTGAGAAGCTCAGTCATCCGGGAGGGGCTCAGAGTAGAGCCGCTGCTCCTCCGCATCGAGAGGAGTCAGATGAGGTGGCTCGGGCATCTGATCAGGATGCCTCCTGGACGCCTCCCTGGTGAGGTGTTCCGGGCACGTCTAACCGGGAGGAGGCCCCGGGGAAGACCCAGGACACGCTGGAGGGACTATGTCTCTCGACTGGCCTGGGAACGCCTTGGGATTCTCCCGGAAGAGCTAGAAGAAGTGGCTGGGGAGAGGGAAGTCTGGGCATCTCTGCTCAAGCTGCTGCCCCCGCGACCCGACCTCGGATAAGCGGGAGACAATGGATGGATGGATGGATGGATGGATGATTTCTTGGGTTTCTGGTGTTTTTAGCTGTTTAGCTGGTGGGAGCGAAAGCCTCGTGCAGCCATTCCAAAAACAAAGTCCTTGTGACCCAACCCTTCGTGTTTGCCCTCCACATCACTGGCAGTCTGGCTTTGTTTACATTGTGCTACTTGAAGCACAAAGAGTTCACAGCGAAAGCACGCACGCACGTCTGACCGAGAACAATGCAACACGTGTGGAAATCATTAGCGCGCACAAATACCGAAAGGGAAACTGGCTTGTTCGTATACCGAGTGTGTGGTCATGAACCGAGGCAAAAGTTTGGCGAACTTTTTGGTCGTAAACTGAGTTGTACGTGTACCGAGATGTTCGTGAACCGAGGTTCCACTGTATCTGGTCCCTTATTTATCTGTTACCTATAAAAACTATGAGACATTTTTCCATTTTAAAAGTTTCAAAACTTGCGTAATGCAGTTCACACAGTAAATCCCTTGATTTCAAAACAGCACACATGCATTTCAAGGCTACATATCCAAATATGATATTGGCATTCATTCTACTGATTTTCCCATGTCATACGCCTGTTTATTATTGGTTATGTCATTCTGTAAAATTGTAAATTGTACAATTGTACAATTGTAAATTGTAAAATTGTCATTCTGTAAAATTGGGCTAATTACTAATTACTAATTACTTAAAGTGTCAGTCATATGTATAATTGTAGCCAATGGTTTGAAGTGTGCCATTGTGATCTCTGAGGTTCATTTCATAATACAGTATTTTACTCAAAACAGGTATCTTAAGGCCATCAATAGACATAAGTGAAAGATCTAAGCTTTGCCAACCAGTTGACAGGGAGAAACATTACTGCCATGACAGGGAGATGGGAAGAGAAAAGTGGAGACAACTTAGGCAGGCTATTAAAAGAAAGTAGGAGTACCCCATAGTTTTGATGGTCAGTTTATGACCAATAGTTACTGTGTGTTATTTCCATTTAACTTATGCAAAACAAAAAACATTGTAGCCCATGTTTCACAAGTGCTCAGATTCTTATTTTGAAACCAAAGACCGTGAGAGAAATATAAAGCTGTGGCAACTGTGCTAAATATTAGAGCTCACCCATGGATGGATGGAAGATATCACTCCTGCCCGTACCTAGGAACCCGCACTCTCAAAGAGGTCAGAGAACCCCATGACTGCACACTTGGCCAGGAGCTTTCCTTCTAAAATTGTATTATTGTGAGTGTCGCCAATATTAAAAGAAGCTAAGTGTATCCTTTCTTTAGTGTTATTTTTTTCTTTCTTCATCTTGGAGTCACTGCCATACCAATAGGGAAGGGTATAATAGATTTTTTTATATATGTATATATCCTTTTGGCGTAGTAAAAGCTGCAGACTCTAGCAAACATATTCCCAGGAAGTACAGGCCCCCTGCTGGATACAACAATGTTTAGTTAAAAAGATCAGGGAAGAGTCTGAGAGAAGCTTGCAGGATGAACCAAACAGACCAGTTTAATTCTACATTCAAAGTTTATATTTTGTGTGTTTTATTGGTGTAAAGCAAATCTTTTTCATTTTTTCCAATAATAATATGCATATATTAATTTATTATTTTGTCCATTGTTACAATGACATGCTGCATCATGGGTGTATTGTATTGAGAAGCCTATATTGCAGTATGTATTGCATGTGAAATAAGTGCATCTTCTTGTGACTACTAAGGGGTAGCAAACATTTCCTTTGCTTCAGGTGGCAGTATTTAAAGTGCCAGCCCTGGCCACACTACCAGAATACTGGACTGGCTATTATTATTTACGATGTTATATTTTTCAGCATATGCAGATGAAAACACTCCAGGATGATGCTTTCAATATGAAACGTTATGTAAGTAAACTCACTTATTTGATAACACCAGGAAACACAAAGATTATAAAATAATACAATTCATTCAAGAGCAATAGGCTGACACTTCATTGTGTGAGCCACATCCTCGGGAGTCATATGCATGCTTCATTTCACTGTGAAGCAGAAATGTTTAAAAATGTCAGCCTTACTCTGTCCTGCTGAGAGTACAATAGCTGGGGTGAAAAGTCTCAACTTGACACATTTTGTGTTTTTCACCAAACCTCTTTTGCATGGGGTATGTCTATGAAGCATAAACATCTTTTCTCATCCAGCTGCCGGTAATCACTTGTTTTGAAGGTTTAATTAATGACAATGGAAAATATCAGACAATATAAAATTGCTTCTCTTTGTGTGTGGAAGAGAAAATTATACTGTAAAAGGGTGAATAAAGAATATCTAAATATAATGAGGAAAACAGATATTACTTGTACATTAAAGTTACTCTCTATACTGTACCAGAATATCAATCAAAAATAAAATAAAAAAGATTTAGTATATTCCTTCTGTTTAATAAAATAAGAAAACTATAAAATTAACTCATTACTAAAATTCAAATAGCAATTAAAACCTAGTTTTTGCTTTAACTATACAAGAGAGCAATCACTGATAAACACTCAACAACAATGATAATGGGACACAACAAAAATATTTCTTTTCCACTGTATGCACAGAAATGTTTTTTTCAGTAAAATCGCAGGCTGCCAAATATTGTATCACCATCTGTACATCTATCCATTTCAAAACTGATTTAATACACATTAATAAAAGGATAAGGGTCTGTGTGTCTGTCTGTGTGTCCATCCAGTTGCTATGTCTAAGTCATCCGATGGCATGTCAAAACATTTTTCATAATAGAATGCATTGCATTTGTCATCCAATAGATGGTGCATCACAAACACTAACACTGTTTTTACGAGTCCCATAACAAATGGCATATAAAATAGACATGCATTGCATGGTACGGTGAAAATGTTAACACTGAGGCCTACATTGATTTCAACCTGTCTTAGACGGGTAGCTGAGCCAGTTCAATTACAGGGCTATGAAAGGCTGAAGTCTATCCTAGCAGCATTGGGTGTAATTTTAGACAGGATTCTAGGTTACTTAAGTGCACACTCCCTCACACATCCACATCACAATACTACTACTACTACTACTACTCTGTCCACACAGGCCTAGTTTAGAGAAACCATTTAAACCAGTGTTTTTTTCTTGCCCTTCTTAGTGTCTTCAAGAGCCAGTCTGTGATAACCGTCATTACGAGGGGTTACCCCCAGGACAATTGTGAGACACTTTGCAAACTGTATGTGACCCTTTCCCATTTAATACAGCGGTGAGTCACAACCCTTCACGACTCTAAATGTGTCAATAGGTGTCTATACTTTAAACTAAAACACGCCTGAAGAAAAAGATTTACAGTATACAGAAATGAGGAGAACATACACCCTGTCGAATCGACCTGCCTCAGATTCAAATCCAGGACTCTACAACAGTAAGGCAGTAGCTGTAACCACTACTCCATTGCTGCTACGTGGAAAAATTCAGAGGAGTATAATGTAACAGAGGTGCTGCCTGTACTGCTTCATGTGTGGTTATCCTGGTGTGAAGTGTGTAAGAATTACTTACATTTCACAGATCTCTGAAAGTTACAAGCACATATACTGTAATTTATTAAAGCACTTTGTGCTGACTTCTTTCAGAACATTTCAGGCATTTGGGACATACATGTACAAGGAAATGTAAACATCTTTTAAACTCAGTTTTTACAGTTTGATGGAAAGCACTAAGCAAAATTTTAATAGGTGGTTAACCCTTCAACTCTTTCTAGCAATCATTTTAAATATAGTTAAATCAATATCCTCCATAAATGTTTATTCCTGTTTCAGATCATTCCTATATTTGTTAATAAATCCATATTAAAATGATGATGCTACAAAGACTGAAAGCAGAATAATGACATGGTGTTACTTGACTTTCAGCTTTACAGCTTGGTTACAAAATATTTGTAATTTGGAAAAAAGGTTAAAGTTCTGAAAATGCACCTACCTGATTGGATCTGGAAAGACAATCTTGTAAGAAACTCTCCTTGTATGTGCTGCTCGCTGGTCTGGTCAACAGTAATTATCGCCAATATGCTATTAATCACATTCTGCTTCTTTTAGTCAAAATATGAACCCAACATAGATGGAACAGAAAAGACACTTTTCGTTTAAGCCTTCTCTCAATTTCACAGTACATATTTAATTGTATTTAATTTGTGATTGCCATCTGGTGTCTCAGCCCTTAGACATCTTTATATTGATAATATATATATATATATATATATATATATATATATATATATATATATATATATATTCCCCCCCCCAAAAAAAAATTGTCCAATTTCCTTAATCCTCCATAAGCATTCAGACTTTTTCAGAGATTACCAATGAGAAGAGTACTGTATTTTATGATTTCCTGACTATATCAATTGATGTTATGGTGCTCACTGCTACATGATTTTAGGAAATGCCAGGAAAGAGAGATCTTTAGTAGTGTTTTAGTTAAATAGTGGAATTAAGTAATTTACAATATTTATCAGTGTCTGAAAACACACAGTAACCCATAAGAAAATCATTAAAATGATCTAAAATATATCAGTAGATTGGACCTTAACTGTAAGCAGTGTCATGTAGCTGAGGCCTCACTAAGGTTGGGTGCATTCAGAGAACCAAGCCAACATCAAACAAGGAATCAGGAGTCCAGAGTTCATAGTCAAAAAAATTGTTCCTAAACTCAACTGTGATCATTCTTTCATTTAGCACTAGTAATTTGTGATAAGTCATCCTAAAGGTTCAATCAGAGAATCAGATATCTTTCCCAGTATACAGCCATTTTTATACCAACCTCATGATGACATCATGCTGTTATGCTTTTAAAGGTTTGCTCTTTTATGTCATGATTCTTAATATACAAATGTTGTTTTAAATTTTTGCTATTACATTTCTAAATAATTATTATTTATTATTTGTGGAGTGACACGGTTTTATTTATTTTGTTACAGGCACAGCCATTTTGTTTATAGTCATAAAGACTGTTAGGGTAATGTGAGTTGTTCAGTGATGTGGATCTGACATCAGCAGCTCATGACCATAAAAGATGGTGATGTAGGACAGCCAGCATCCTACTCTTGGATTGAAGAAATGCTCAAAACCATTTTCAAAAACTGAAGTAATTTTATACATCATCAGAACAATTATTAATGACCTTTGCTTTGCTTCTTTTTCAGCTTTACCTTTTTAATACTCCTTTTCTTCATGATGATCATTATATTTTACTTTTGATTTTGATCTTGGCCTGTTTACTGACTTAAAGGAAATGTATATATTTTATGTTACTTAGGCTATTTAGTTGGTAGTGGTGACTGAGAAAAAAATGTTATTCTCATGTTTTTGTTCTGAAAGCACAGTAGAAAGATCCTAATTGAACTTGGCCCAACTGGGACAAATGCTGAACAATACTAAATGATGTGAAAAATGTCCACGGAAAAAGAAAAAATTCCCATGAGACTCATGTCACGTAATCCACAAATCCGTTATCTATTCATATGCTCAAAACATACAAAACATAGCATTTTTTGCTAAAATACTAATTATACTTACGTCCAGAAAACTCATACAATACAATGCAGCTCATATAAGCATACAATTAAAACAGGAAAGGCACATTCCCAAAATACTTGGTGTGTTTCGATAAAAGATCTGCCTTTCCTCCTCATTCACTGGTCAGAGTCCTGTCTTCAATCATATATACATATTTAGATATAAACTTTATATATAAATAAAATTGAATGTCCTAAAAAGACATTTTTCACTATTTGCCAATGGTTGCTAAAATAAATTACAAAAGAACCTGATAATGTTTTGCATTTAATAGTCAGAAAGAGTGACTAATCAGTCTATACGAGTTAGGGGGACAGGCTTCCAAAAACTCATATAAAAGGACAGACCTGCCAATGTGAGGTCTGGCCTTACTGCACTGGCTTTAGTGCAGGCAGCCTGGCCCCAAACTCAAAAAGCAGACATCAAGCCAGGATAGGCCCAAAAAAGCCCAAGAATCCAAACATAAAAACAAAGTGAATCAAAAAACAAACCACAATCACTACTTATACTAACTGAGAAAAATCAGTAATTTTTTATGAGGAAAGACTGGGAAATAGGATATGGTAAAAAAAAGCAAAGGTCAAACCTGGATGGCGATAAAATAATTGTCCAAGCCACTACCACTAAACCAAAAATAAAGTAGTAGTTTAAAGCAGAATTCTAATACCAGGTATCACTAAGAGAGTAGCATGTAATTACTATGTTTTTATTAAAATCACACTGCCGACTTGAACATCACATAAAGGGATTATTTTCCTGCAGATCATCTAATGTAGTCTACCTAATTTTCTGCATGAAATGTCCTGACACTGCACTCTATGTGGGAGAAACTGGACAAACACTCCGCCAGAGAATGAATTTACACAGGTTCCACATTAAACATGGCAACGCAGATGTTCCTGTAGCGGCCTACTTCAACAGCCATGGACACTGTGAGAGGGACTTTAAAGTCACAGTGCTTATGGGCAACTTCAAAACACAGCAAGAGAGAAAAGAATGGGAAGTTAAACTCATGCTAAAATTTAATACATTACAACATGGATTGAATAGAGACAAGAGTTTTATGGCCAGATATGAGGATTGTTTACATCTCTCAGAATGACAGACAACCTGTCTACAGATCCACATTGTTTTGAAAAAACTCATTACAAACTTCAAAAGACTTTGTTGGACAGTTATCTTATCCAGAGATCTTGACCATACATTGTTCTTTTCTCTCTTGTTAAATTAACCCTAGCCTGAATGAATCTATTAATTTTTTACATTTAAAATTTCTCATTTAAAGATTTACCAATGTTGTTTCTTGTCCTGGAGTGTGCATATAAACATAGGGAACTCCAATTTCTGTATTACATCTTGCCTGAAGAAGGGGCCTGAGTTGCCTCGAAAGCTTGCATATTGTAATCTTTTTAGTTAGCCAATAAAAGGTGTCATTTTGCTTGGTTTTTCTTTAAAATCACAGATAATTCAGGAATTCACACAGTGACCTTTCTATAGTCACACCAAATATGTCACCAGTTGTTATAACTCCTGATCATGGGAAACATTGCCACACTAATAAAATATGCAGAAAGCATCAAAATGGAAGCGTCCAAGACAAAATGGCATCCAAAAAAAAAAAAACTTTCAAAGGAAGCTCTCTAGCACAAATTGGATAACAAAATTTAATTACATGGTTCAGGTGCCCCAACTGCCTCTTTAGGGGTCCTGCCTCTCTGTGAACCACATACAAGAAGCAGGGAAGATCACAAACAACATTACATAGAAACATAATCTATATATAATTCACTATGCCAGAAGACAAGTAGCCACCCATGGAAAGCACGCTGGAAGGGGCGTGGATTCACTAAGCCGCCGACAAGTAAGCCGCCCATGGCGCACGCAGGAAGAAACCACGCCCACCAACTCTAAGACCATTGGATTACAACGACAATCTCGCAGAGCCACGGCCACCAACTCGGACACGTCGACTGGGAAAAAACGCCGTCATTTATCTTCGTCTGGGCTACAGTACACATGCACCTCTGAGCCACGTTGACTTTTCGCTTACGATGCACGACTGCGTGCACCACAGCAAACTGTTTTACACACTACATGCAGCAATTCGTTTCCGCGACAAACATGCATCTTCTTAGATGGTCCCGCAGGAACACGGGAAACGTTTCCCGCCCACCAAAGCAGGACCACGTAAAAAGAGGCATGTTTGTCGCGGATGTGAATTGCTGAAGGCAGCATCTAAAAAAGTTAATAGGCTGCAACAAAATTATGAAAGTACGGGCGCATTTTTTCACACAAGCTGTGTGTGTGTGTGGGTGGGTTGGTGTTAGTTAGTTAATTAGTTCCTCGAAGGATTTCAACATTTAATATGCACAAGCGGTAACACTGCAAAAGCAGTCCAAACAAGAAAAGACGGCTGGCAAAAAGTGGCCGACAAATTAAACGCGTGTGCATTGTACTTACTGAAAGCAGCGTTACGGATTTTGCAAATGTTCATTTTTTTCCCTCTGCTTAAAAAACATTTAAAAAGCGGCATGATTATGCGCCGTATACTATGCTGCGGCTTGGTATGCAGCGTTTATAACAGTTTGTTTGTCGCGGATAATTCGCCTTTTACTATATAAACGCATGTGCATTGTACTTACTGAAAGCAGCGTTACGGATTTTGCAAATGTTCATCATATATAATCCACCAAGTCGTCCAACCGTGCGGTCGCATTTTTTCACACAAGCTGTGTGTGTGGGTGGGTGGGTTGGTGTTAGTTAATTAGTTCCTCGAAGGATTTCAACATTTAATCATCATCATATATAATCCACCAAGTCGTCCGACCGTGTGATACAAGCGACAGAGCACCGCCCAAGAACTCGAACCGCTAGAGAGACACGCCCACCAACTCTAAGAGCACTATCTCTAATACGCCTGCCCGTCTGACTGTTACCAGCGTTCACCGCAATGTGCTGGAGTGTAAAACCATCACAACTATCAGACGCTGTCTATATCTAAGAAGATATATAGATACTCATTATTCATCCAGCACGCGTCCACCCACGCTCTCAAGGCATTCACAGTGCCTGCTCATGTGCTCGAACAACTCGCCACACACAAATCTTGCTTTATTTGACTCATCACGGGAAACCTCACCCTGCCCGGACATGGAGAGGATTGACAGATTGATAGCTCTTTCTCGAATTGTTCCCCACCAACGAGGAATACCCACTGAGTGCAGGTCATACGCTCCCTCTGAATACGTCCCTGCCCTGTGTACGCTCCCCACCCCCCTCCTACTACCGTGGTCAGGTGACTTGGTGGATTATATATAGAAAAGCACCCGAAACCACAAAGAACAATGAAAGGACAACATCGCTCAGATGTGCACAAACGACAGCGACTCAGGTGAGGAGTTGGGGGCAGCAAGTCTTTGATAGGCTGCAACAAAATGATGAAAGAACCGGTGCATTTTTTTCACACAAGCTGGGTGGGTGGGTGTTAGTTAATTAGTTACTCGAAGGATTTCAAGATTTAATATGCACAAGCAGTAACACTGCAAATAAGCCCAAACCTGAAAAGACGGCTGGCAAAAAGTGGCCGACAACTTAAACGCGTGTGCATTGTACTTACTGAACGCACCGTTACGGATTTTGCAAATGTTCACTTTTTTCATTCAAAGCGCTATCCACACAGGGAAGAACCAGGAAGCGAACCCAAAATCTTCTACAGTCTCCTTCCTGTTAACCAGCAACACTACCACTGCGCTACAAGGCAGAAAATGCAGTTAAAGAATGCACCAAGCTCAATTTTATTTTCACTTCTGTTTGGACAACTGTGTCGTTCAGGAAGTGTTCACCCATCAATACATAATTATGCGGCGTATGCTATGCCGCGGGTTGGCTAGTAATAAATAAACTCATTAAAAGACAAATCCAAAAACAGAATTAATATCATGACCTGAAAAACTATGCATAAACAACAACAACAAAAAGACTCAATTAACACTAAATAAACTTGAATCAGGGCAACAACTCTCTCTGTGCCATAACATACAACAGATGGTAGCATGTTCAACTGCAAGTTGGCATCTCATGTTTCAAGTTCTGCCTATGTCAAAGTTTTTTATATTCTACCTTATTCTAGTTCATACTGTATATTTAATGCACAAATATTTACATTTACTTATTTGGCTGATGCCTTTATCCCAAGCGACTTACAATATTCATGATACATAAAATGGTTACATTTCTTTTTGTTTTTTCCAATTGGAGCACAGGCAGGTCTAGTGACTTGCTCACGGTCACTCAGTGTCAGTAGTGGGATTCAAACCCACATTCTCAGTATTTAAAGTCCAAAGCCTTAACCAGTACACCACACTGCCTGTCTGGGAATTGCAACTGATCACACCAGTTTAAAGTATGTTATTAGCATTACATACAGTTCTTTATTTCTACATGTACTATCATAGTAGGCACAGTTTCAGGATAACAGCACTATCATTTCCATGACAAAAAACAAAATCACTTTCAGAATGCAAATCTTAATTTCTTTTAGTATACTGTATATTTATGTATATTTTATGTAATGTATCTATATATATATATATATATACTGTATATATATATATATATATATATATATATATATATATATATATATGTGTGTGTGTGTGTAAAATAAATAAATTGTTCTTTAAAGAATAAGACACAATTGTAGCCATTTCCAATTGGAATGCAAATCGATGCTACAAAGATCTAAAACAGAAGGGGATATCGTCTTTAAGTATAAAACTATAACTTCCAATTCTACTGCTTGGTTGCAAACACTTGGTACGTACTCTTAAGATTTTGGAAAGAAGCAGGAAGAAATTAAACTGCATTTACTTGTTTAGCTATGGCAGTTCAATCTCTACTTTGTTTTGCTGTATGCATTTATTGCCACTGATTACAAACAATTAAGCAAGAATTTGGTAGTTCAGCATTTGCTTACTGTGACAACAATGTAGAGGAAACATTGAGTCAGAAGAGCCATTCTTTATTGTACCCGGGCAAGACAATCATTATTTGTATTTCTTAACTTACCAAGTATTCAACATATGGAAGATTATTAGCAATTTGAATCTTTAGATGTCTTTTTTTCTGTTTGCATCCTTTGTAGTGTCTACATCTCAAATTTAATCTTCCAATAACCCTTTTTTCCTCATTTTAATGCTGTACTTAATTTGTGCCTTTTCTCAAAATAGTCATTAAATGGAAAATTTCTCTTACCACCCTAAATCTGAATATTGTACCCCCTTCATCCCTTGTTATTAAGGCATCAATTTTGACCTGGCCAGCATTCTTGTGAACTTGTTTGCTATTATAAGAATCAATTGCCCTACTCAGTCCTATTCCTATCGTACTTCTTAAAGGTTGTATGTATCCCTGGGTTTGTCTCCTTTATTACTGATATTACTGACAGCTTATTAACTGCTGCTCTTGTCCGATGGCTATCTGAAGGTTGCATCAGTTACCTCCACACTGAAGAAAGGAGGTTCTGTATCTATCCTGGATAACTAATGGCTAAACTCCAAATTATATATCCTATTTAAAGTACAAGAGTGTATTGTTACCTTCCAGCCATATTGCTTCTTATAACCATTTGCAATATTTTTAGTTTGGCATTTAACAAAAAGTATATTAGTGAAATTGCTCTGGTTACTTTATATGTTTGAAAAACATTTGGATTTGTTATCTCCATGTGGATAGTTTATACACTGTAACTATATTTTTGGCAAATGGAAGCATATTTTATGAATTATTTGCACAGGTTTCCAAATGAAGGAATTTAGGTAAGACATCACAAAGTAGAAATTCACACCGCTGCTTAGGCTTAGTGACTTACTAAGTCAAGTTGGGGACTGAACTGGCAACTTTGGGATTTTAATGTTCAACGACTTAGACCGCTGAAGTGCACTGCCAGTAATGCAAAATCATACACTAAGTGGCCATATTATAACGTACACCTGATCTTCTTTAAAAGGGGATGTTCTTGAGGCTTTACTGATACCATTTGAAAAATAGGTGTGTAATGGTCCATACACTGCTTCCAGATAAATTACACTTGAGTGATACCGCAGGAAATCACTCAACAGAAGATTCACAATAAATTACAATCGATTGTACTGTACAATAATAAAGTACTTATGTACTCAAATTGCAACAAAGCATTTCACTACATACTGTACTATGTGTATTTGTATGTAACAAATAAAATAATAATAAATAACATAAATGTAGAGTAAAATTAACAGAAAATCAAATCAAATAAACAATTTAAATAATTTGTATTCTAAAACCAAAAACATTTGGTGAAATTAAGTAAACAAGCTGCATAGAAAGCTATATTTGTGTGTGTATGTTTGTGCGTTTGTTTCTTTCTCTTTATTATAATAATGTGCTCTGGTAAGGCAAACAAGCTGTCATCTATTTCACTTATAACATTTTTGAGAGTGTGGGTGTGTACTTACTATGTAGTACACACTATGTTCTCCCAGTGACTGCGTGGGTTTCCTATGGGCGCTCCGGTTTCCTCCCGTTGTCCAAATATGTAGGATCAATGGGAGCCCAAGACAGGACTAAAACTAGAAGCATAGATATCCCACAGAGTGAAGTGTGGATGGATCAATTTGAAAAAGATATCAGTATTGTGTGATTGAAGAATTAAGGCAAAGTTTAAAGATAGGGTTTTTAAGACAGTCATAAGACCAGTCATGATCTATGGAGGTGAGACATAGACAGTAAAGGGAGTGCAGGAGAAGTTTAGATGTGGCAGAAATGAGAATGTTGAGATGGATGTGGGGAGTTACAAAAAAGAACAGAATAAGAAATCAAAGGTACAATAAAGGTAAGAGAGATATGTAAGATAGTACCCGGAAAGTAAAGAAGGTTAAAGTGTGATGAGAAGCGATAATGGGAATGGAAGTACAGTGGAAGAGAAAATGGGGGAGGTCAAAGTGGAGGTGGATGGATAAAGTAAAAGGAGATCTGAAGGAAAAGGGCTTGAATGGTAAGGAGGTGCAGGGCTGAAGTATCTTTGAGAACTCTGATCAAGCACATCAACCCAACGTGGAAGCTGTAAAAGATGTGAAATGCATTTTTATATAATTAAATGAAAACTGTAAAATGTTAACTTTAATTTGCTTGTATTAGTCTAAAACTGCCAAAACACAGTCAGTTGATTTTAGATGGGGTTTTTTTCTCCCAAGGTACTTAATTATTCTGTTCAATTCCAATAACCATCTCTTTCCACACTGAATTCATTTTTTGGAAGCCAAAATAATTTATATTGCCAAAGTTGTCTTTTATTTTTAAACATGAACCTTAAATAAAAAGAAGCCACTTGAGAAAATGAATAATAAAGCATAACAATAAATTTCAGCAAATTAACTGAACACAGAAGGAAGTGCATTACATTTCAAATGGGAAAAGTAGTCCACAACATCAGGCCATTGGCAGATAAATGTTTATAGAAATTTTTAAACCAAAACATAAATGAGAAGAAATATACACTCTTGTGACGTTGTGCCTAAATAAATAAAAGTAAATAAAATTTTCACTTTTTAATAAGTAACTAGCCACATTAACTGTCAAAGACAGGTCATAGAAAGCAGATCATAACCTGGTTCTGCTTCAGCCTCACTACAAACCAAGAGTGAGGGTCCTACCTACAACCACACGCTCATTCAGGAAGTGGTCCCCTGAGGCAGAGAAGGCTCTGAGAGACTGCTTTGAAACTACAGACTGGAATATCCTGCAGGGATCACATAGTGAGAACATTGAGGAGGTTGTTGACCGCTCTACTGACTACATCAACTTCTGTATGGACATTGTAGTTCCAGTAAAAACTGTATGCTGCTATGCTAACAACAAGCCATGGATTACAAGTGACATCAAGGGCCTTTTGAACCAGAAGAAAAGGGCTTTTAAAGGTGGTGATCAGCATGAGCTCAAGTGTGTGCAGAAGGAAATCAGAGTCCAGCTCAGGACGGCGAAGGAGCAGTACAGGAGAAAGCTGGAGCAGAAGTTGCAGAATAACAGCATGAAGGAAGTGTGGGATGGGATGAAGATCATCACTGGCTGCAGCTCGAAGCGGGGTGCCACCATCGAGAGAGACGTGAAGAGAGCAAACCAAATGAACAACTTCTTTAACAGGTTTGACCACCCTAACCCACTCTCACTCCCACCTCGGAGTACTGCACCCTCCACCCATCCTTCTGCTGATACCAGCATAGGAGAGACATCCCCACCCACAATTACAACAGCGCAGGTGAGCAGAGAGCTGAGGAGACTTCGTGCCAGCAAAGCAGCTATTCAAAGTTATTGTCAGTTTTACCTGCATTTTTATTACTCTTTAATTTAATATTGTTTTTTGCATCAGTATGCTGCTGCTGGAGTATGTGAATTTCCCCTTGGGATTAATAAAGTTATCTATCTATCTATCTATCTATCTATCTATCTATCTATCTATCTATCTATCTATCTATCTATCATCTATCTATCTATCTATCTATCTATCTATCTATCTATCTATCTATCTAGAATACATTTTGCCATATACATTATGTTCCTTCATTGCCTATCCTCGGTATCTTTGTGAGTCTGAACCACTCTTGCACGGTGCGCACCCGCTCAAGCACTCTCCTGTTATTCCTACTTCTTATACTGTCGTTCCGAAGTGCCATTCACACCTCAATTTATGCTTCCTATCTCTGAAGGCAACTCTCAGCATGCCTACTGTGCCATTCCTCCTTCTCATGTGTCTAACATTCACACTTCGTGTCACCCAAGCAAAACAGCATTTTATTATATACCAGCTGTGTACTCCCATGCTGTAAAAAGCACGGGGTCCTAGAAACTATTGAAATCGTCAGAAAAAAAATTGAAATTTAGAGATGTCAGGTAATTGAAAGGAACTACTTTGGGCATCTTTCCCCTAGGAGGTTTCGTGTTGCCAACATGCTTGCATCGTTTGTGCATTAGCGGATAAGTGACTGTCTTTCTTCAGAGATTTCCTTTTGCCGGCGTACTCGCCTCGCTTGTGTTTTAGCAGCGGGAAGAAAAGTAAAAGGGATAATGTTTTGCCGATGTGCTTGCCTCGCTTCTATATTAGCTGTTAAGCAAGTGACTCTTTCTTCAAAGGTTTCGCTTTGCTGAAGTGCTGACCTTGCCTTGTGTATCCTCGGAGGTGGAGCCCTTACCCTGACTTCACCTCTAACTTCCGGGACGGACAGACACACACACACACTTCCACGCGTAGACGTTTATATATAAGAGTAGATGGTAAGTTTAGAGCATCCTAGTTGAATTTGGACAAATGATGGTACATACCCAGAGCCAGAGTGCATACTGTATCAATTTCTAAGTCAGATCTTTATCTATGAAGCTTACACATTCTCCCAGCATCTGGGTGAGAGTGGTGCAGTTTTTGTAATGTTTGTTTGTTATTAATGTGTATGCACCTCACATTGCATAGATTCATTTTTATTGTGTCATCCCACCCAAATAATCAAAATATCTAGTATTTGTTTAATGTTTATTAACTATGTAAAACATTTCACCAACATGAAGAGATTCTTCAATCCTTGAGACTCATTTATTAAGGTAAGAGCTGAATTTCCCAAGTAGTAACATGCTATGATTTATTACTGGTAAATGTAGAAGCAGGATGTAATTTTATGTTAGAGAATGGGCACAGACAGAGATCTGACAGCATTAGAAGTGTTATCATGAAAATGCACAAATCAACATTTTCTTTTTGGTGGAGTAAACATCAATCCGCACATCTATTTGGATTTATACTTACCTTTAAACAAGAAAATCTTCATTATTGAGTAAGAGTCACTTGAGTATTTCTTTTACTGACCGTACTCAGGAAATGAAGCCTTTGTTATGTGTTTTTATTGTAATTTTGTGTTTTTAATTTTGTTTCCACATGAAAGAATTGATGATTTTCATTATTTTCTGTTTTTTTTAATATTTTGTTGACCATATGAAAATAACATAAAAGCATCAGAACAAAATTACAAATATTTTATACTGGTTATTACACTGTTGTTTTAATATGAATGCCAAGATGAATGGTTTAACTCTTCTGCACTGTTCAATTGTGGAGTTGTTGCTACGGTAGACTGAAGTGTTAGTTTGGTTGAAACCAGAGACAGCAAGTAATCCATCCATCCATCCATCCATTTTCCAACCCGCTGAATCCGAACACAGGGTCACGGGGGTCTGCCGGAGCCAATCCCAGCCAACACAGGGCACAAGGCAGGAACCAATCCTGGGCAGGGTGCCAACCCACCGCAGGACACACACAAACACACCCACACACCAAGCACACACTAGGGCCAATTTAGAATCGCCAATCCACCTAACCAGCATGTCTTTGGACTGTGGGAGGAAACCGGAGCGCCTGGAGGAAACCCACACAGACACGGGGAGAACATGCAAACTCCATGCAGGGAGGGCCCGGGAAGCGAACCCGGGTCCCCAGGTCTCCCAACTGCGAGGCAGCAGCGCTACCCACTGCGCCACCGTGCCGCTCACAGCAAGTAATCCTCACTAAAAATACAGAGGAAAAGTAGTTAATATCAGTTTGGTGTGTGCTTAAATCAGACACACAATGTAACTAATAAATAAATCAGAAATAAAATAAAATCATAGTTAATGTATTAATTATAAAAGGTGCTACTTCAATATAATTTATACATTTAAAATGCTGAATCTAAATTCAACCTGAAATGTCATTTGAAATAACTTTGTTCTTCAAATATGCGAACAATATCAGATCTGGTATGAGACTTTATAGGAAAAAAGTCCTATCAGGATCTGTGTACATATTTTTACATTTACATTACATTACAGGATCTGTGTACATGTTTTAATCCCCGTTAAAGGAATGTATGATTATCTTAGCTGGTTTCTTATGGTACACAAGTATTGAAAATGTAAATGTAGATGGATTTAGCAAATATAACATCAGAAATCATCATCATTTGGCACAAGCGTGCTCACTCATACTGTTTGGAGTTGCTAGTTATCCTAACAGCTTTTTGGGATGTAGGAGGAAAATTGAACTTCCCAGAGAAAAACCACAGAAAAACAAGGAGAACATGCAAACTCTACACTGACTGCACCTGGGCTGCCAACTGAATCCAGGTCTTTGAACCTTTTGAGGTAACCACGCTAAGCACTGCACAACTATGTCTTGCCATAAACCATTTGAAGTAAAAAAAAATCACGTTGTTACTTATAATGAAGACAGCCTCCTTTCTTTCCTTAATTCCTTATTTCATATTGATCTATTTAAAGGCTCTAGGAGCAACTCTGCTTATTTGATTATTTCAGTAATACCCCATGCTGCATGAAAACAGTGGTAATTAATTTCCTGGGTCCAGAATAGCATAAACTGTGCAGTAGGCAGCAGACAGAGCAATGATAATTATTTGTTGTCAACATCCTTTGAGTGTGTGCAAAGATGTCTAAAGATGTCTTTATGTCTGCCTCTCACACTGGCTCTGAAAGAGAGTTTTCATCTCAAGCATCATCCGCCCCATCATCTGTCACTTCTGCTTTGAGTGAATGATTGATACCATTATTTCTGCACAGTATTAAAGCTTTCATACTTCATGAGGTTTAGCTTTTTATCAGCACGCAATCACTCCTTTTCCAGCATTTCCAGTAAAGAGATACGATCATTTTCCCAAAAATCTCTTACAAATCAAAGTCGTCTTCTTTAAAAAATATATGACTTATCACCAATTGAAATATTTTCAAGTAACGCAGTTAAGACTAAATATGTATTTTAATAATATAATTTATATTTTCATATTTTTTGCTGATTTTTGTTTGAGTGGATAATTAGAATAGACACTACCAGAACCAGAGATTCCCAGTTTGGAAAATACATCATCCATTGAGAGGTGTTGCTTCATTTGTATTTAATTATAGATATGATTTAACCAGTACCTATGCCTTAGGGCAGAGCGGTTGCTCTGAGGCTAGGGATCTGCACTGGCAATCGGAAGGCTGCCGGTTCGAATCCTGTAAATGCCAAAAGGGACTCTACTCTGTTGGGCCGTTGAGCAAGGCCCTTAACCTGCAATTGCTCCGTCCTAGGTATGACGTTAATCTGCATCCATCCTTGGGGGTTGGTGGCAGAATTGGCACTCCAGTCACCATAAAATACCTCACACTGTTCCACTCCATCTGAACTAGTGTGGTGCTGAGGTGTCACCCACTGCCTGGATGCACTCGGGTCCTAATCTGGATTCTGAGTTGGTTAGTCATGTGGTGGGTACAGCAATGTGCTGTATCAGTGTGTGCTCCTAACCTCCTCCTATGCCTCAGAGTGGGCACAGTATAATTACACGTGATGTAGGCAGCACAGTTTTACCTGTTAAGAACCTGTAAGCATAATGTTAATATGTCACAGTACTTTGTGCAAATCTATAAAAACCTGATTTTGTGGTACAGCAGATACACATAGCCAGTTTAAACATACTAGAATTGACATGCAAGCAATGTGACAAAAAGACAGACTGGAAAACAAATGGAAATCATGCGCAGTCAGACTGGATCTAGAACCGTGTGCTATCTGTTAACTCAGCACAGAATTGTGTCCATGTTGTTGCCTTGTTTGGAATTGCATGCTTGTCTGAGGGGGCCCTGGATGTAAAGAAAGTGTATAAAGCCTTGAAACATTGCCCGGCACACCTTTGAAGGCAACAAACGGATGGAAGATGCTCACCACTTGTTCCTGAGAATGCTTTCCAGATCTGCAATGACGACAATGACAGACACCACTCCTTGGGCCCCCACTTTTGTCACTGACTTCATTCATCTTTGTGTTATCTGCAGTGTAAGCCGACATTCAACAAAGTTAAGTTATTTATTTATGTTATATCTATGTAGATTTGGGTTAAGTAAAACGCCACAATCAAAAAAGATCTCATTCTCAAGGAGTGAGCACCCCCTGCACGGCACAGAACCCAAACTTTGGAATCTGCTACATGCCAATATTAAAAAGGTTGCATCAGTCCCAGCATTTTAACTCTTTGAGGGCTGAATATGTTTTCCAAAATACTCAGTTTTCTGAAAAGCACACAAAGCAATGGTTTCACACATACATCAACATAAAACGTCTGTTGCTATGTGCTGTGGTTGCTGTTGGTGCATGTTCAGCATCTCTGGAGGCAGTGGCTGCGCTGGGGCACCTCGATGGCCAACAGGAATGCACAGTGGGCTGGCTGCCTTCGCACAGCAGGTGGGCGGCAGTGGCAGTCGCAGTGTGACGCAATATGGTTTGTACGTCTTGTCATCATAAGTGGTGGTCCTCCCAGGTGAATGCTGCTGTAGGTGTATCAACTATACAAACATGTTCAACACCATGATCAACTGGGGACTGATCAGCTGATGTTGGTACCTCACTGTCCTATTCGATGTCCATCTCCTGATCACTTACATCAAAATCAGAGTCCGATTCAGCGATAATATGTAAAATGTCCATGGCGTATTTATTCTCTTGCCAAATGTCAATGCCATTTTAGAGGTTGTTTGCTCTTTGCTACTCGCACAGGGAATCAAGGTTAAAAGCAACTTAACATTCCTTCTAGCAAAGAGAGTCAAACTTAAACGTAAGGGCAAGTTTTATCGCAGTTTACAGCCAATTACCTTCCTCTACCCCTGAATTTTGACAAACGTCGACACCAGCCCTGAAAGAGAGCTGATCACCCTGACATGCATAGCCTTCTCTTCCAGACCATAATCGACTGACCATCTCCGATTGCTGCTGTAAATGTTTTCAACCAACCCATCTGCACTAAAATGGCTACCATTACTCTTGTGTCTCCCAAGTGCCTTTGGTTGACTTGATGAGCGCCTTTTCCTCAATTTGCTAGAGAGAGAGGGCTTCCAGAATTGTCCAAAAGACTCCTTGAAAGTTTCCGAGGCTGCCCCACTACTGTCTGAGTGTGGCCCAGAGGTATCTACTATTTGGCTACTTCCTGAGTGTTGCCTGGTGCCAGAGTGCTGTCATGAGGTGGCAGGTGCTATCAAAGTGCCACCCCATTGCTGCCACTGTGTTGCTTAGAAGAAGGTGAGTATTCAGTACCTATGCAAAACTTTGCATTTTTTTTTTTTTTTACTGTTTCCTCAAAGCAAGCCAGGAGGTGGTCTGATTGTATCTGTGACTGTGATTGAGGACCCCTGAGCTACACAAACGTGCTGAACACCATGATCAACTGGGGATTGATCAGCTGATGCTGGTTCCTCACTTTCGTATTCGATGTCCATCTCCTGATCACTTGCATCAAATTCCAAGTCCGACAAGTCAGAGTCCGATTCAGCGATAATATGTAAACGTCCATGGCGTATTTAGTCTCTCGCCAGATGTCAATGCCATTTTAGAGGTTGTTTGCTCTTTGCTACTCACACAGGGACTCGAGGTTAAATCAATAAAGCTACTTAACTTTCCTTCTAGCAAAGAGAGTCAAACTTAAATGTAAGGGCGAGTTTTGTCACAGTTTACAGCTGATTACCGTCCTCTACCCCAGAATTTCGACAAAAGTCGACATCAGCCCTGAAAGAGTTAATCAAGACTGAAGACAGTAATTTAGCACAGCACGATAATGTTAGGGCTACTCCTATTGCTTTTTAATAATTGTTGAAATCATTTTGACTAGTTGTCATCTGTTTACCCTTTCTTTTGTCAGTGTTTTGTGGTAATATTTGTTGCCATTGCATATTTGATCAGGCTATCACACCTGATCATCAAATTCGATTCTGTGTCACTGACCATGCATGAACCCAGTGTTGGGCTCTATTGTACAACACCAGTGTCGTCAATGTTAACCAGTACAGTGGTGTGGACCACAGTGTCTATGCTAAGTTTTTGTGATGGTCAGAAATACAGTAGTAGAGCAGAAGTCTGGGACTTCAGGTTCATTTTTCTTAACTATGTTATTTCCTTTTAGAATCTAATTAGGATTACAGTTTTCCCCATTTTATACACACAAAAAAATGGAACTATTCATACAATTCTGAAAACATGAAGCTCATGGATCCACAACATGACTCCAAACTGCTAATCTCTAAGCACAATCCCATTGGTCTCACTCAAATATAATTTTAAATTACAGTTTTCCAGATCTCTGAACACAAACCGCATCATTTAGCACACTTTGTTCACTTATAAAGACCGACCTTCAAAATGCAACACCCTGATTGCCAGTTAGTCATACTCACATTGTACCTGTGTAAACTCAATTGGAAGAACAATGCAATCATGTGTCAGAATATAAAAGAGGCCTCAAGTGACTTATACAGGTGTTAGGCAAGAAGATGGATGTGGAGGAGGAAGAGGGAGGCAAAGGTGAGCAAATATTTCCAATGAAATACATGCAACTTTGGTGGACTACGTAATCAATCATGACATAACCATGACTGAAGCTGGGTAGCAAGTCCAGATGAATTTGACCCACTACACTGTAGACTCAATTTTCCGGGCATTTAGAGAACAGAACAGGTAAATAACCTCTTGGGACGTTTTACAGTACTCTCTACAGTAATTATAGTATACCATAACTTTATGCTTTCTATGGATATCTACAGTGCTCACAGAAATGTACCCTATAGGGTGATGTTTTGTCTTATATTTACATGGCTATACAGTAAAATGTGTATCCTATAATGTGTGTATATAATTTTCAGAGAACGGAAAGATGGCCAATAAGAGGTGGTAGACGCTGAAATTCACAGACGAGCAAGAGACCACCATAAACAAGATGGTTTTGGAAAATAACGCCATCACCCTGAGGGAAATAAGGAACAGAGACCTGGAAGACGATGTCCATTTCGCAGACATTGACTAGGTCTGCCTGTCCACGATCGTCCGTGTCTTGAATCAATCTTGAATCTTTAGTTTTTGCTCCCTGCTTTGTTTAATAATTTTCACATTCATCTCCTAGCCCTTTTCTCTGCCTTAGTGGCCTGCCAATTCACTACAGAGCGGCACAGGGGCTAACTGAGGTCACCATTGGACACTAGGAAAAATGTGAGAAAGAGTGTTTATTGTAATAAATATAAAGAATGACATTCTGTTTCTATCATATAGCTGACCTTAATCTCATTTAGTTCTCTTGCTTAAATCATCTTTGGCCATTTCAGTTATCTCTTATTGCATTCCTCTTTTTCTGCTTCAGTGACTCAGGCGCCGCCGAGAGTGGCAGCCTTTTCAGCAGCTCCGTGTACGACTTTATTTTTCTACTTATTTATTTTTCTACTTTTATTCTTCTCTTTTTTATTGATCACTCCTATCACTTTATTTTATGAGGATTCATTCCCTGGACACACTTACTTTTACAACGTGGGCATGGATTTTTACACGCCGAGACTCGTCTATTCAAGTACTCAACTTAGAGCGCTGAGAACAAATGCCAGTGCCGGAGTGGTACCCTATTTACCCGACGAGTTAAGAAGGCGGTATCGTGGCAGCAGAGCCGGCACTAAGCAAAAAATGAAGCGGCTTGCGGGAAAGTGGCGTTTTAAGCCCTCGGTGCCTTCTGTGATTCTGGGAAATGTGAACTCAATCTCAAATAAGATCGACGAACTGTCTGCGCTGGTGAAAAATGTCAGAACCTACAGAGAATGCAGTTTGTTGTGCTTTTGCGAAACATGGCTAACTACCACCATCCCAGATGCTAACGTGGAGCTACCCGGGTTTAGCACAGTTAGAGCGGACAGAGATGCAAGTACCTGCGGGAAGCACAAAGGAGGAGGACTCGTTCTCTATGTTAATACACGGTGGTGTAACTCTGGACATGTTAATGTCAAAGTCTCCACTTGCTGCAGGGACATCGAACTGTTGGCCGTAAGTTTGCATCCCTATTACTTGCCCATACACGTCATTGCTGTTATTGTATACATTCCTCCTCGGGCGGACATGGAGACAGCGAGTGACATCATCCATTCTGCTGTTGCTAAATTACAAACGCAGCACCCCGAGGCACTTGTGCTAATCGCTGGAGACTTTAACCATGTGACGCTGGACAAAATATTACCTGCCTTCTCCCAGTATGTGGACTGTAACACCCGGGGAAATAAGACTATTGATTTACTGTATGCAAACGTTAAAGACGCATACAGCGCCACCCCGCTGCCTGCACTTGGGAAAGCAGATCATAACCTGGTTCTGCTTCAGCCTCACTACAAACCAAGAGTGAAGGTCCTACCTACAACTACACGCTCATTCAGGAAGTGGTCCCCTGAGGCAGAGAAGGCTCTGAGAGAATGCTTTGGAACTACAGACTGGGATATCCTGCAGGGATCACATAGTGAGAACATTGAGGAGGTTGTTGACTGCACTACTGACTACATCAACTTCTGTATGGACATTGTAGTTCCAGTAAGAACTATACGCTGCTATGCTAACAACAAGCCATGGATTACAAGTGACATCATGGGCCTTTTGAACCAGAAGAAAAGGGCTTTTAAAGGTGGTGATCAGCATGAGCTCAAGCGCGTGCAGAAGGAACTTCGAGTCCAGCTCAGGGTGGCAAAGGAGCAGTACAGGAGAAAGCTGGAGCAGAAGTTGCAGAATAACAACATGAAGGAAGTGTGGGATGGGATGAAGATCATCACTGGCTGCAGCTCAAAGCCGGGTGCCACCATCGAGAGAGACGTGAAGAGAGCAAACCAAATGAACAACTTCTTTAACAGGTTTGACCACCCTAACCCACTCTCACTCTCACATCAGAATACTGCACCCTCCACACATCCTTCTGCTGATACCAGCATAGGACAGACATCCCCACCCATAATTACAACAGCGCAGGTGAGCAAAGAGCTGAGGAGACTTCGTGCCAGCAAAGCAGCGGGTCCAGATGGAGTATCGCCATGACTGCTGAAGGTCTGTGCATCGGAGCTGGGGGGTCCTCTACAGCACATCTTCAACCTGAGCCTGGAACAGGGGAGAGTCCCGAGGCTTTGGAAAACATCTTGTATCACCCCAGTCCCAAAGGTATCACGTCCTAGTGAGCTGAATGACTTCCGGCCTGTTGCTCTGACATCACATGTGATGAAGACCATGGAGAGGCTGCTGCTTCACCACGTGAGGCCACAGGTTCAACACGCCCTCGACCCTCTGCAGTTTGCATATCAGGAAAAGGTGGGAGCGGAGGATGCCATCATCTATATGCTACACCGATCCCTTTCCCACTTGGACAGAGGCAGTGGTGCTGTAAGAATTATGTTTCTAGACTTCTCTAGCACCTTCAACACAATCCAACCTCTGCTCCTTAGGGACAAGCTGACAGAGATGGGAGTAGATTCATACCTGGTGGCATGGATCGTGGACTATCTTAAAGACAGACCTCAGTATGTGCGTCTTGGGAACTGCACGTCTGACATTGTGGTCAGCAACACAGGAGCGCCACAGGGGACTGTACTTTCTCCGGTCCTGTTCAGCCTATATACATCGGACTTCCAATACAACTCGGAGTCCTGCCACGTGCAAAAGTTCGCTGATGACACTGCTATCGTGGGCTGCATCAGGAGTGGGCTGGAGGAGGAGTATAGGGACCTAATCAATGACTTTGTTAAATGGTGCAACTCAAACCACCTACACCTGAACACCAGCAAAACCAAGGAGCTGGTGGTGGATTTTAGGAGGCCCAGACCCCTCATGGACCCCGTGATCGTCAGAGGTGACTGTGTGCAGAGGGTGCAGACCAATAAATACCTGGGAGTGCAGCTGGATGATAAATTAGACTGGACTGCCAATACTGATGCTCTGTGCAAGAAAGGACAGAGCCGACTATACTTCCTTAGAAGGCTGGCGTCCTTCAACATCTGCAATAAGATGCTGCAGATGTTCTATCAGACGGTTGTGGCGAGCGCCCTCTTCTACGCGGTGGTGTGCTGGGGAGGCAGCATTAAGAAGAAAGACGCCTCACACCTGGACAAACTGGTGAGGGAGGCAGGCTCTATTGTTGGCATGGAGATGGACAGTTTAACATCTGTGGTAGAGCGACGGGCGCTCAGCAGGCTCCTATCAATTATGGAAAATCCACTGCACCCACTAAACAGTGTCATTTCTAGACAGAGGAGCAGCTTCAGCGACAGACTGCTGTCACTGTCCTGCTCCACTGACAGACTGAGGAGATCGTTCCTCCCCCAAACTATGCAACTCTTCAATTCCACCCGGGGGGGTAAACGTTAACATTATATAAAGTTATTGTCTGTTTTTACCTGCATTATTATCAATCTTTAATTTAATATTGTTTTTTGTATCAGTAAGGTGCTGCTGGAGTATGTGAATTTCCCCTTGGGATTAATAAAGTATCTATCTATCTATCTATCTATCTATCTATCTATCTATCTATCTATCTATCTATCTATTATGGAGAATCCACTGCATCCACTAAACACACACCCCCAAACAAGAAGTTTGATTCCAGAACCCATGCTATGTGTGGAGGTGATGCCAAACATATTTAGCTTTTTCCACCTCTAACAACATCTCAGGCTCCTTCTCCTCAGAAAGGTAATGTTTCAAGTTCCCAAACCCAGTCTCCATTACAAGAGTGTTCATTCTAGATCTTTCCTTCCTATGCCTATGACACTAAACTGACATCACACCTGACCCTTATCTTTCTTCCCACAAAATGACTCCACATCGCCATTATGGGCTAAGCCTGACTGGGTTATGTGAGTTGTCCAACCACTAGGTGCTCACCAGTAAATGCAACCTCCAAGCCAGACTCCTATGGGTGGCTCCCATTAACCCAATCTCAGGCAGGGCACACAGTGTTCTAATTTGTACTGTCATGAGGGTCATTGTGAACTGTTCTTTGCCAGATGGTTCAGCCCAAACGTGCTTTCCATGGTCTAGACGACCTTGCTTTGAGCATCCCTAAAGTGTACAAGCAACACCACCACAGCAAGTTGATGGTCCAGGGTGGGGACACTAATTAAATGAGCAATTTTAATATGTATATGTGCATTTTTGATGTTCAATGTCTGCACAAGAACAATGAAGCCTCAGTTTAGCATTGTAGTTAGAAAATGAATACCAAAAAAGACATTGGAAAAGCCACCCATACTAGTAAAGAAGGTTTAATTATTTCATCATTTTTTTCTTTCTATTATTTGAATGAATTATTTAATTATTTGAATAAAGAATACACAAAAAAAAATTTTATTTAATTTTTGAGAACATGACATATATATCGAGTATACTGTATTTTCATTTGTAAATATGGATGGCCCAGGAGTGATCAATGAAAACAGATATTCATATACTGTAGTATGTGCTTGAAACACTCAAATATTAAAATGTGCTTGATCTTTCTCTTATTTCTGTTTTTTGTAGTATTTTAAAGCCAACTGAATATTAAAATGTGTTCAGCTCCCAATGGAAAGTTATATTAATATGCATTTTAATAGCCATGTGATGATTTTCCTAAAGGCAGAACATGAAAAATGATATTCATACCATGCATGGAAAGTTATTTTTTTTCCCAGTAAGAAAGCAATTTGCATTTTGGCATGCCTGAAATTACGTACTTCTAAAATGTAGCATAAACCCCTGCAAGGCTGCCAAAGTAACACTCGAGCAAATTCATATACAATATCTTCTCTTCACATCAGAATACTTATTGCAGCGACTGCTCAAGCTGGCCTTACCCCAGGGTTTTATCTTAGTAAACTGAACAGTGGGATTTTTGGCAGAAACAATAACAGACCCAAAACAATGCCACCAGATATTATATTTATTAGAATTGTTTTATTGTACATCTGTTCTGAAAAATAAAGGAACCTGTTTTATTTATACTTTTTCTTGTGATGCACGTGCCTTTGTATTTGTTGGATTTTTCCCTGTTTCAAATTTTAGAGCATACAGTAGCCAACACAATAGAAAGTAATCCTGTGATAAAAGTATATGAAGATTTTGGATTTTTATTCATGCATGTAGCACATAGAGCGCAAAAATTGTTATTATACAAAGGAATCCTTCCTTGTTTGAGGTTGTGAATAAATGTCTGGATAGAAGTGATAATTAGTTTCTTTAGCACCTACCTGTGTTACCATAAGTTCTGGCCGCTGTTCTTTACTGATTCCTGTACCTGCTGTATGTTATAAATGTGAGGATGCTGTAAGAGGAGCAATTCTTGTCTTCATTTTGACTGCATGTTGCCTCTTCATTATATTAAAACTAAATGCAGGTACACTTTTGCCATATCTATTGTGTCATACTATAGAACTGTAATTGTGTGTTTTAACAACAACTTAAAATCTACTTATGCATGCAGAAGATCTGGACTATTAACACAGTAGCAACAATATAAAGCAAATCCACCTCCCTCACCATGTAAGTTCTGACGCTGCTGACACACTGTTATTGTCTATTCAATGTGGAAGATGCATTTTTCATACTAGTAGTACTGTAAGTATCATCTGTATATCAACACAGGTAACCAAGAAAGCTAAAAAGTGCTCTGCTGTCCTAAATCTCCACTTTTCGATGAAAAAATCACTTACAATGAATATGTTTACAAGTTTTAGTCAATTTCTCAGATTTTTGCTTAACTCTATGGATATTATTATACCCTACAATTTTAGAGACTTCCATATGAAGCACTGTGTAATAGACAACATGTAGTTGCAGATCAATTGCCAATCACACTCCTTGGAAAAGTGCAAGAAAGGAACAAAAGGCCAACAGCATATTAATCTATAGAGTTAAAACTACTCAAATTATGTAAAATTCAAAGATCAGGAGTCCTTCATAAGCAAAATATTTCAAACATAGGTTAGGAGAGCTGACAGCTTCCAAATGCTGCTGGAGTTTTTATTCTTCGGCGGCAAATATGATTCTTTAGACCTGGATACTCATGTGTCAACTTCTGCAAACAATTATTAGGACACTTGGACAGCCTTGGGTTAATTATGACAAGTTACATAACAATGTAATGTTTCATGGAGGAATATAGTAACAAGTCAAAAAGAGAACTTTAAAGCAAATATACTACCAAATTTATTGAGAATTTGTATTATTGCTATATTTTAAGTATAGTAATTATAGTATATCATTGCCTTAAATCACAAGTATTATGTAGTTTTTAAAACATATAAATACAATGATTACATGTTTGGCTCCTGCTTCTATGATGTGCTGCTGGTGGCCTAAAGTCTTATGTAGGCTTACATGTTAGCTTTAAAATGATTTTTGAAAAACATCTGTTTGCAACTCTTCAATCCATACTACAGGGAAAATATTTTAAAAGATCATTTACTGAATGTAACTGAATTTTAAATGTACACGTTTAGCTCTGGATGGTGTACTAGCCTCACAGCTTCACAGCACTGAGTTTAAATCCTGGCCCTACTTGTGTGTAATGCCCCTGCTCTCCACCTGTGTGCTTTTCTTCTGGTACTCCAGTCTCCTCCCTTACCTCACCTGTATGCTTGTGATTGTTTTTGTCTTTTAGCTGGACTCGTACATGTGAGCCTGCTCTCTGACAGACTGATGCCCCGTCCAAAGTTGTTTCTGCCTTATGCTTGTTGTAGATAAAATCCTGAACTGGATTAAGTTTCCATAAGTGGATGGATGAGTGGATTGTAGAATCAAGCTTTAATTGTTTTTTATTTCTTGCAAGGCACAGATTAGGCTCTTCACATTAGTAAACATTTATTTTTTTGTGTAAAACACATAGTAACCAGGGAAAATGTTATTTCTTTAAAGGTTTGGTACTATCTAAGGAAGAACTACTTTCTCATAACCATGTGTAAATTATTTCAATATCTTTTTCTGTTCTGTGTTATCTTTCTAGCAGCTTCATCATCTCCTTTGCCCAGGAGGCAGACGGATGTTGGCCTCTTATAGCCTCATATTGTGTCTAAGCAATTCTGTTCTGAGGTAATCTATTAAATATTTTGCACAATTCATGGTTCTTTTCTTCTCAACATTTGTTCAAACATCAAACTAATGAGAGTTTTCCATGTTTACTGAAATTCAATTTTACTCCAGGCAGCAGCAAATACCTTTTCTCCTACAGAATATTAATATGATCGTGAAACAAAATAAATGAACATATGAAGAAAACAAGAGCAGATGCATCCGTTTATTTCATGAAATTTGTTTGATGGTAATTTTTCTTTTTTTCTGAGCAATTTTTGAGTGAAATGTGTTTTCACACTATTTTGTTTCAGGCACTCATTGATTTTGCGATGCCACGTTTTATTTAAGCAAAGTTTAAAAAAAGGCTAATGAAGTCCCTGTGCTGCATCATTCAAGCATGTCCATCAAGTACCTCTTATCTTACTACACCATGTTACAAATTACAGGACAGATGTTTTCATTACCTTTTTCATAATGCCCAGATGCAGTTGCCAACATCAGACAAATGGATAAAACAAAATCTATTTCATTGCTTTAATTGTTTGATGGAAGATGCAAATGCAAGACTGATTTTGTTCGGCATTGTTTTTTTCGAACTGCACAAAACACTATTAAAATATTTTATAGTAATTTTTCTAGCTTTTACAGCAGTAAGTTGTCAAGCTGTCTGTTCAATACTAGGTTTCTAAACAAAATTAAAGAAGCAAAGAAATATTATGAGAGTACAAAATGTTATGAATATAAAACTGTTACGATAAAGAATTCTTAAATACATTGAAACAGAAAACAAAAAACAGTATTGTACAGAATTATCCTTAAATATATTTTTAAATTATTGCAATGAATTTTACAGGTCTGAATAAACACTTCTGTTTGTTTTAATTTCTCTTGCTTTGTCATTTTGTTATTAATTAGCAGGCGAGAAAACTAATCATCACTGCCTTGTTTTTCATACAAAGCTGAAAAGAAAATAGTGAGCAGTAATAATTTTGCCATTTATTTTATATGCTATCCATATAAGCCAGCAGATGTTTTAACCTAATTGCTTTATAAAGAATAGCCATGTCTGATATAATTAATAGGGGAGATAAGAACAATAAATATTAACAAAAAATATCTATTAATCAAATATAACATTAAAAAAAAACCTTTCAAATTATCGTAAAGCAAAACAAATATACTTCATTAGTGCATTGCCGATTTGAAATGAACATGTACCAATGTGCCCAAATCTTTCTACCCTGCACAATACACATGCAATTCTTAATATGTTCCTGCTTAAATCACTTTAAGCACACATTTGTATAATATACTAATTATATTTCCTCAGTCCCTTTGCATGCTCTTGCAGATAATTCTCATTAATATTAATGAATATTTTCCGCATGCCACCTAACAGCCCTAGTCTTGACCTTCACCCTACCAGCTGCTGTAGAAAGCTTCGCTTTATTCACTTGGTCTCTTTGATCTTTATGCTACAACCCTAAATCCAAGGTTTTAATTTGTAATATATTAGTTTATTTTTCTATCCTCTGCTCAGGTTCTTTCTGGTCCCTGTCACAGAACCATACATTCACTTTGCCAAATATATTTTTATTCACTTTCAAAATGTGTTTTCCTTTTCAGCTTGGTCTCTCATGACCTCCCTCATCTATCCTAATCCTCTTCTGAACAGCTTGCATATTCCCAAATCTGGTCTCCTGGCAGCAGATCCTCTTGGTCAGATACAGGCAACCTTCTTATACTCCCTTCTATATTTTAGCCCCACTGCAACTAAATAATGACAATGTGTTTGGGGATGTTAAAATAAATAATATAATTAATCTCACATCAAATTAATCTTAATGAAAATTGTTGTATCAGCTAGAAAAATGTAGAAAAAACTGATTATGCATTTAAATGTATAGATCTAATAAGAAGCAGATTTTGCGTTCAGTGACCTATGATAACACAATGACATTTTCGTAAGTTACACTACTAAGAAAATGATCAGGTAAGCTAGTAACTGAAACATTCCCATGTCCAGTTTCACAGGCTGGAGGATTATGTGAGAGTGATGAAGTGTTGTATGCATGCTTTCTGCTTCACAATTTGAAGATTCTAAGTGCAGATCAGTGCAGGATGCCATCTATTATTACTTTACTCACCAATGCACTCTATGGACTGCATTATCTTAGATAGGGAAACAGCAAGGTATTGGAAGTTCCAGTAATGCAAAAGTGTCATTACCCAACAGATTTGTAGTAAATAATTTGGTCACTTCTTTGATGGACAGTGTTTACGCCATATGGGATTGTCTGGCATCCCATCCAGAAAGAAAGGTGACCCCTTGCCTGGAAGGGAAGCCAGAAAATGTAAGAATCGGGGGAGTTAGACTTTTTGGAGTATATACTCCCCCAACATGCTAGAGGGCAGCATCCATGTGTCTCTGCTCCCATTTTC
The DNA here is from genome assembly GCF_900747795.2 of Erpetoichthys calabaricus. NCBI lineage: Eukaryota > Metazoa > Chordata > Cladistia > Polypteriformes > Polypteridae > Erpetoichthys > Erpetoichthys calabaricus. The sequence continues at coordinate 181,735,278 of NC_041396.2, forward strand.
CAGACCACGGGGCAGGCTCAGAATTGTAGTCCTATGGGACACAGCTGCTGGGTATCATGGTTGCTGCCAGGAGGAGGTAGAAGGATCAACTTTATGACACTTCTGCCTGATCTCCTCCAGATTCTGCCCAAACACCGGAAGTGCTTACAGGGTCTGACTTAAAAGGAGCCCTCCATCTCACCTCGAGATGTTGGAGTTGGGAGGCAGTGGACAACATTTGAGAGGAAGAAGAGGAGCTGGGAGGAAGAGAAGAAAGACGAAGGTAACACCATCCCTCTATATACTGTTCTGTGTAAGGTAGCCAAACAAAATAAAAATTACTATATTTGTTCATGTCAGTTGTGTCCAGGGTTTGGGGCTCGGTGGCACATAACAACAAATTGTTTTTAGCAAAGAAGTGTGCCATGAGCCAACCTCTTACACATATACACAGTCCATACATACAAACATACATTCTTCATCCATCCATCCATTTTCCAACCCGCTGAATCCGAACACAGGGTCACGGGGGTCTGCTGGAGCCAATCCCAGTCAACACAGGGCACAAGGCAGGAACCAATCCTGGGCAGGGTGCCAACCCACCGCAGGACGCACACAAACACATCCACACACCAAGCACACACTAGGGCCAATTTAGAATCGCCAATCCACCTAACCAGCATGTCTTTGGACTGACATACATTCTTTCACCTGCTTAATCCAATTCATTGTAGTGGGAGGACTAGAGCCTACCACACTTGCACATATATGCACTTACAACCGGTCAATTTAGAGTCATGAGCTATCATAACATGCATGTCTTTGGAGATAAAGAGTACCCAGAATAAAACCACATGCAGACATGAGGAAAGTATGAAGACTGTTCAAATACAACAATTAGGCTTGGGATTCAAATGCAAGATGCACAATTTGTGAGGTGGCCGTGCCATTCACTGTGTCACCTTGCTGCCTCCCTCTCACCCACTCCCCCTAGAAACACATATGTATTATATTTATAGTAAGTAAATAGAACCAAATTTCATTTTGTCCAGATAGTTGGTTTAGCTACAGTTGCAAAATTGTTAACATGTGATGGTTAACAGGTCTAAGAAATACTTCTTAGACATAAGAACATGCACAGGCCTATCTCTGCCTCTGGTAAAAAATTTAAGGCCCCAAGAAAATGAAATAAGGAGGTTCTGAGAATGCTATATATTATTTGTTCCTACTGGCACCAGTCATTAATTCATTATTCATCTGTCAAGTATATGAAAACTGCTAATCTTATTACTAATTCCAAGACACACACTCCATACAGTAGGTTCCCCTGGGGAATTAGTGTATTGATAGACCCAAGCTACTGCTCTTTGGTATAATGTTACTTCTAGAGACCTTGTATAGTCTCACTTTAGATAAAGGCTGCCTGGAAGAAAAAGTTGAATGAGAACAGACCTTTAAACCCTACATAGCACATCAACCTCTACGCATCTACCACTTGTACAATATCGTCCGGTTGGAATTAGGAGAGCCCAAAATTATCTCTATTTGCCACACTTCCTATTAACTAAATCCATATATCTGTGATCCCATGCCTGAAGGAAAAAAATCCTAACTATGTGAGAAATTTACACCTAGCCAGAATCTATTTTTGCTCTTTGTGAAGAGCTTGTTTTAAAATAACATCTAGCATCCAGTATACTAATTCCCATGTCACCTCCTAGTTTACCCTTACTTAAAATGAAAACATAGAACATCTGATCAACTTTCTCCACAGCTCATATACTATATATGTCCAGTCCCTTGGAATGGTCTGTTTGGCTTTTGTTACACAATGAAAGAGGAAATTTAAGTGCACAAGGAAGAGTAAATGTGTATGCAGAGGGAGTATAAAGTATAAAACCAAACAAAAGTCAAGAAAACTGCCATGAAAAAAATATGGATTTGCCATAGCACTGCTATGTTTTTAATATTTTTCTACTTTTAATTGAAAGAATAAAATTGCACAAAATGTTCTACGTGCTGGGTTATTCTTTATGTGTCTGAACAGCTATAACCCTTATCCTAAAATCAACAGGTGGGTTCAGGTGATGCTTTTTAAAGGTCATACATGTAAGAATCCATCAGACATATTTGTCTCTTTTCAGACATAGTAGGACTCCGGCTGAGAGAAAGGTTTTGTCACTAGAAATGTTACAGACCTGTCCAATATGAGCAACTTCTTCCGAAATAGTTATTCTCCTTTGCAATTAGTACCTGTCTGGTCATTTTGTACCTGATCCCATAAACAAAGTTAGTGTATAATTAAGGAAGGACACACATTTTGATCGCTCCTCCGACTCTCCCAGATCTCCGAAGTTTTCTTTTGCTAATTTAAAATCTTTGTCTCTTAATGAAGTATGTAGTGCTGCTTTTCCTATGCATACGGTAGGTGGTGCCAGCTTGTTTTGAAATGCATAACGTGTTCTGTCTAACAAAGCTATGCAATTAAACTGGGAATAATAAATCCAGCTAAATAATTAAAAATGGTTTGCTTTAATGCTTAAAGACAACTGCAGAAATTAGGGGGAATTGCATTCAGAGCAAAACCACAAAGCATTTCTGGACAAAAATGGTGCTGAGATTCTGGAAGAAACCAAATGACTCATTTTACTAAAGGTTTTTTAAAAACCCTTTAAATGATAATACCTATCCAAATGATTCTGACTGACTTAAGGCCTGCTCTTCTTTTTAAAATTTCTTGTTGTTATTAGTGCTGTTTTCACTACTGTGTGTATGAGGTTCAGAATGCTAGATTTTGAGAAAAAAAAAGGCACTTATGGCTCTAAATGTCACGATGAGGTCTCATGACCTTCTCCACACAACATTTAGTGACAAGTGCCAGTTGTGCCTAGAGAGGCCATTAAGGTTTTTAGGCACTTTACTCTACTCAAAAATTAACATTAAGAACTGCTAAGTGGAACCATGGCACCCCAGGGAACACATTCACAGATGATGATTGGGGGAATAATCCCATCATCCCCACTAATTTGTATGAGACTATAGCTATTGTTTCTGTGAATTAATAGAAACATAAGGAAAATCACCTTCTAAGTGCTATTATCCTGATTGACTATTTTATAATTTGTGTTTGCCATTTATTTATTTTGTCTTAAATGTCACCAATCTTTCAGGATATTTTAAACAAATATTTTATATTCAGCTTGAAAAAAAATTCTGATCAACACCTCATGAAAATCTTATATTAAATATTTGATTTAAGCAGATTTTCACAATTTCTTGTCAATTGTGTATGCAGTACAGTTAAGGGGCACACACCATTAAACAATTTGAATGGCTAGACAGTATTTTTATTGTTTTATTGTGTATGCCTTTCTAGCATTACATGTTTTCTAAACCAGCCTGCAATTTTCTATTCTAGACATTGATAATGTAGCCTATTTTAGAAACAGTTTCTAATGAGGAGCAAGAACAACCCTTGTGATTGATATTGCTGTGTGTGTGGGTGGCAGAATTATCAGGCAAAATAAGAAGCATCGTCTCTAGCGTGTCAACTGATATATTTTGGTAAGAATAGTTTTTCACCAATAAACCAAATATGCCAGGAGGTTACTGGATTTCAAGCCGTTTGCTACCTGCTTTCTTCACTTTATATGTCACCTGTCTGGAAATAGATGGTCAGTGTTACCTTCCTGAACTTAAAGTGTTTTGATGCCATTTTCCTGTCCCATTTCATCCAAAGTATAAATGCTAACTCTGAACATCAAGGATGTTATATATAATGTTTTATTTTTTCTGTGGTTCACTTCAGAAATGTGTATTCTTTTGTGAAGGTACAAGTTGGGCAGTGTCATCTGTTAGAGAAGCTTACTGTAAATTACAAATACAACTGATTGGTTTTGGCCATGGGTTTTTTTCCCATTCTGTATTTCTCAATATGACTGTGCTAAACATGCTACTAAATCTCAATCTCTAAACCTGCCTGGCCTAGTTTAGTGTAACTGGAAAGTAGTACCAGTAACATCTGAACACTAGCCCATCAAAGAGGACACTCATTTATATATATTTAATTTGTCATTTCTGAGATAATTTTTTGTTGTCATCAACCTAACATGAATACCTAGAAGAACACATTCAAATATTCAGAAAGCATGGCTTAGCTAGTAATGAAGGAGTGACCAGAACGCTGCACCAAATCTTGTGCCCAGAACCAAAAGATAAACATTTTGTATGTGAAGAATGAAGATTAATTTAAAAAATAAATGTATAAATTGTTTATGGGATAACTTCTCATAGGGCAGTGAAAAGACTAAAATTAGTTTCACATTTCATTGAAGACAAAGCTCTAGACCAGTATATTCAAAACGTCTCTCAGTGCAATCTTAATTTGAGTTTTCCTTGAAATAATTTCTTAGTTAGAATTATTTTTTCCTAACAGTAATTGGACTTTTATTAAGAATTTAGTGCAAGGAAACCTCAAGCTGTTGTGAGCATCTTTGGTTGAATAGTAATGGGAAAGTTCACTTTAAAAGATAATGGTGAAGATAATATATAGACAGCTTAATCACTTAATGTTTGCAAGGATAGATGAACCTTTACTTGCATCAGAATGTGAGAGCACCTTTACAATAAAATTGGATGGAATTTAATTTACATGTGGAATTAATTTATTCATGTTTTCCTACATATTGTAATTTAGACATTCTCTTGGCTTTAACTTTGTGTTGAATTTAATAACTGAAGTTATTTGCTACGCATCATTTTTCAGTGAAAAAACTCAGATTGTTCTACTATTGTACTATATGTTGTGGCTGAGGAATGCCTCCAGAGTGATAAAGAATGACGTGTATAGATATTTCCTCGGTATAAGCAGTTAAGCTGTAAGACTAATTATTTTCTCTGCATAAAATGGGTAACCCTTTACCTCAAGTTTCTGCCGCTTGGTAATGAGGTCACTAGGAGACATACAGGATAGAGTGAACAATACAGTAGCATGATTAGGTACCATCACATCATTTTAATGAAAGTCTGCATTGACAGTCCTTTTAAAAAAAAAGACAGGGCATAGAATTCCAGAAGGATCAAATTGCAAAAAGTAATATGCCTGTGGAGAAGAAAATCCTATGTAATGGAAAGTAAAAACAATGTTAGAAGTACTATAGGCTTTAATTTTCATATCTACTTTTTAGATAGGTCTTTTCGGCTAATGTTTATTCGATGATGAGGTAGTACTGTACAGGGACAAGAATACCACTTCTAACATTTCAGTATTTCGGGTATCTGATATTTTTATAGTTTCCTGGGAAACTATGTAAATTATGTACAATGAATATAAATTCTAACAGTAGTGAAATATCATCCTCTTAATTTTCTGATCTAATAACAGTACTTTGTTATTATATTTAAAAGTTAAATATTGTGTCCTGTTTGACTCAGTTCTCAGACCTTTACTTTTTTTAACTTTACATGTTTTCATTGGGAACTATTATTAGAAAACATAACATTCAGTTTCACTTGTATGCAGACAATATCCAGCTATATCTTTCTTTTAGAACAAAATTTACTGTAGTTTCTCTGAATGTGTCCTTAACTAACTATGTCAGTGAGCTGAAGGAGTGGATGAAAGCTAACTAAGTGTCCCTGATCACAGAAAAAACAGAAATGTTATTCACTTGGAAAGTGATGCAGAACTCAACAACAGTCTGTCACTTTTTAACTCATCCATCCATCCATCCATTTTCCAATCCACTGAATCCGAACACAGGGTCACAGGGGTCTGCTGGAGCCAATCCCAGCCAACACAGGGCACATGGCAGGGAACCAATCCTGGGCAGGGTGCCAACCCACCGCAGGACACACACAAACACACCCACACACCAAGCACACACTAGGGCCAATTTAGAATCGCCAATCCACCTAACCAGCATGTCTTTTTAACTCAACTGTTGTAAATGTTTGTTTTACTGAATCAACTTTTTTTGTGTTATCTTTGACACCAAAATATCTTTTAAAACACACATTACAAAACTATCTAAAACTTGTTTTTTGCATCTTCAAAATATTAGTTCATTGGTCATAATACATTCTAGTAGGATTAACTATTATAAATTGCTCTTCACAGACTGACCAAACAATTCTTTATTAATTCAAAAAAAAAATCCAAAAAAAAAAATCTTTGTTAATTCAAAAAGCTGCTGCAAGAATCATTACAAGAACTAGAAAGTATGAACACATAACTCCACTTCTTATGTCTTTACACTGGTTTCCAGTTAAACTTAGAGCTGCTTCTTACACGTAAAGCCTAAAATAACTAAGGCCCTGCTTACTTATCTGAACTTGTTATTCTTTACAAACCAGAGTGCACACACAGTCTCAAGATGACAGTCTAATAAGATTCCAAGAATTAATAAAATAATACTGGCAGTTTAAGCCTTTGATTATAGGGCCCCAAAGCTCACTACTTTAGTCTAGCATACCCTGACTTCAGTTGCTGATTAACTGTCCATATTGCATCTTAGTCATTTGTATAAAAAACAATTATTATAAAACATTACCAACCTTCCAATAACCTTTTTCTATTCTCAGTGTGCTGCTGTGCCACCACACTAATTCCAAGCTGTTTTCTTGCCAATGGAAAGATAACTCAACCTTGGAATCAATGGATGGAAAGATTCAATCATCATATTAGATGGCCCAGCACAGAGTTTACTGTAGAATGTCCAGGAGGAGGTGGGTGGTCAGTTGGTTGAGGTAACCAGGACTGTTAACTATGTCTCACTTTGTCTTTGGCTTTCCCTGTTATAACTGGCAGTGGGTTCTCCTGAGGTTTATCTTCTCGAGGTTTTTTGCTTACTGGTGTTTTTGTTTTCCTCTCCTTTGTTGTCAGCTGGCCACAGTTCAACAATTAATTAATGGACTGATATACTTATACCTTATTGTTAATGAGTTTTAAACTACATTGTTTTACTGTTTGTTTAAACAAATCTGTATCTTTATGTGTTGCATTATATAATTAGTCTTTTGTAAAGTTTGTAGTTGTATTTTACCTGTGACAGCATTCAAAGGCTGCACTTAGTGAAAAATACTATACAAAAATAAACTGAATTAAATTTATTTGTACATATGAGAAGCATTTATACACATACTTATTTTTGTTGAAGTCAGCTAACAGTGTGGCAATTTCCCATATCTGGTAGAAAATAAAAATGACATGTCAGGACGTAGATTTGAAATTTAAATGGTTGGTAAAGTTCTCTAATGTCTTTTTTTTTGCTATTGCTTTACTATATGTTAAAAGAATTGAATTCCAAATGTTTTGACTTAAAGAAACCAAATTTGAGCCTATGCTTAAGTCATCAAAAGAACTTCAAAGACAGTTAAAGTAAAAGTTAAATAAACACACTAAATAAAGACAATATTTGTAAATGTAAATCTGTGACTAAGCACATTCTGCAGTTATGCTGTGTGTTAAGTTTAAATATGCACTCTATGTAATGCTCATGCTCATAAAATGTATAAAACAGAAAAAATGTGTGTCATAGTTAAATTGTAGGGAGTGTGGTACAGTGGTAAATCAAAAGGACACTGACTGAATTTCTGCTTCTAGCTTTCTTAAGCTGCTTGTGGTCATAAATACACAGTATATACAGTATATGTCTGTGTGTGTATGTATGTGTGAATGTATAAATCTGCATTCATTACCTTGTACAGCTTTTCACAAATCCAAGCCATCACCAGCGCAATGGGTTTACAAAATAAGACATCATTCTCTCTAATGAAATGTGCATTCCCCCCCCACCCCCAAACCAATTGTGGAGAATTCATGCCAACTCTATTCTGTGTTTGAATGCTGCAGGAAGGAATAAAATATCAGCTTTTGTAGTTTTTGAAAACTCTTTTGAGACAATCTGTCAGTGTTCATGTATCATAGCTTACTGATTGCTTTATTTTTGTTTTGAGTCTATATCAGCTTCATTTTATGATAATTGAGGATCTTCCCTGTATGGTACACTCTGACAGGTGGAGAATTATGCAGAATCTGTAGAAGGAAGAGCCATGGATGCTGGAGCAGTACATTGGAATGGAAAAGAATGAGAATACAGACAGCATGGTTAGGAGAGCTCATGGAGACTATAGTTTCACTGAAGAGGTTTAAGTGCTTTACTGTTGTCCTCCGAGGCTGACAGTAGGAGTTAGCATAGGCCCCCTTCTGAAAACAGCTAATAAATGGTCCTTCCAAATGGCCTTTAGCCATTGCTTGGGTGTGTGTGTCGGTCCTTCCTCCACTGCTCCTCAGGTTGTTTTGAAATATTAAACCTGTTAAGAATGGTGACTGTGGATGGAAATCAAATATATAATTATACTCCATTTTGTTTGAGCTAGGCTTTCAATAGTATAATGATATATGAAATAATTAAAACAAGCAGTCTCATTTAATAATAGTAAATATTAGTACAGAGTACTTGTTATTACTGCACTATTTATGGGACTGAAACTGAAAATAAAGTTTCACCTGAGTGGTTGCAACAGCTCCATTTCAAACAGAAAATACCGTATTACCACTTCTGTCATTATTTTGAATGTTACCTCCTGGCTGATCAGTAAAAGTAGCATGATTAGGAGCAACAACTTTTGACTCACATGAGAATATGCAAATTTAAATGAATGAGCTTACTCATTTGGAACAATAATAATACCAGCATAAATCTGGTGCAAAACATCTTGATAATTCCTTATTGTGAATAGTTAGAATTGAATTGAATTAACATGTGTGAGACATGAATGAGTTTGTGATTGGGTGAAAGTATCCAAGAATGACTGTGGGAGTATGATGGGAGTATGTCTGTTAATGTGTATGGGTGTGGGTTAACTGGGGTGGGGGCCTGGCCCAATCAGGCTCATATGCCAAATATAATGTGCTTTTTGAGAATTAGGACAAAAATGTATTTGATGACCCCCTGATATAAATGCTTATAAATATTGTTTTATGTGTATTCAGCTGTTGGGTAAAAATGCACATTAACTAAATGATGTTTGTTGGTTCCACGTCAGCCTGTGTGAGCTGCAATGGAGTGGACTCACTTTAAGGGTTGGCACATACAGCACATTTTTAACAATGTCAGGTACGATCGATTGTAATGGATGGAAAAATGCCAGCATAAGCAGATGTACTTTGCTTTAGCAACAAATTCTCACTTTGTACAGACTTGTACTCTCACTTGTCTTTATGTGCTGATCAGGGAACCTTTTACAGGTGGTCTTCCAAATCCCATGATGCAATGTGCTGGGCTTCACAGAGGTACACTGTGAATTATTTCTTTATTTTCTCCACATGTAAGTTCATAGTTTTATTTTTATTATACTACTGTGTCCTTTTTAGCAAGTGTGTCCTTTGTTTTCTCTTCCACCTTTACAACCCTAGCATTTCTTGAACAGCATTCTTAATATATGTATGTTATGCCTCTTTTATCTTATTATTGTTTTTCTATCTTAGTATCAATGTGAACAATTCGTGAAATTTGTGAAAATTATACAAAACTCCGAATCTTACAATACAGCCATCACGTGTGTCCTTTATAAACACATTACTATTTACTTTTTAATGCTGGCATTCTGTATACCCATTATACAATATTGTTACAGCTATGCATTATTTTTTAAATGAAATATGCTCAGTTGCTAAAATGCTAAATCAAATTTATATTCATTTACCTAATATCTGTAATAAACTGCTACTTTTCTTTCCCATCATTTATTGAAAATGGAGGAGGGATGAGATAGGGCCATTTACAGCTTTGCATAGTGTAGCCAAAGGATTAAAATATGCCACTGTGATCTGTGAAGTTTATCTCATAAGACATGATTTTATTTAAATTAAGAACTATGCACTGGTTTAGTAGAAACCATCCAAAAATTGGGAGCCAGCTGGCAGAAAGAGAAACTGATACTGCCATAAAAGCAACTTAACAAAGAGATGAAAAAGGACAAGTGGGAATTACTAGGGCAAGCTATTAAAGGAGAACAGGTGTGCCCAGTGGTCTAAATGGTCACTTCACGACTTACACCAACTGGGGTGTTATATTTTATTCACTCTATGCCAGTACATGATTGCTTCCATGTCTGGTTGTTGCATGCTCGTCTTTTGGTGTGCTATTTCAGTTATGCTTTGCTAGAAAAATATTGTTTCTATGTTTGGTTGTGACCTGTTTGTTGTTTGAGACCTTTCATCTGTAGAAACTGTATTAAAAAGCTCTGATAATTGCTCTGAACTTTGAAGCTCATCTCTAGACGGAAGGATGAAGTTGCCGAGTATTCCTAAAAATGCCTTCTGCATTGATGAATTTGACATTACATATTTACTATAAGACCTGTGAATCTCTCGTATTAATAAGTAATTTTACCATCATGTCAATATGCCACACTGCACAGAGATGAACAACCTATCAACTGATGTTTTATTATTGTCATGAAGACCCAAAGAAGTGTTTGTTAAGCTCTTGTTACATAAGAGGAAATAAATAATAGATGCATTTTTGCAGTAGCTAAACTAAAGTGTTACCAACATCTATCCCGCCCTGTGGTGGGCTGGCGCCCTGCCCAGGGTTTGTTTCCTGCCTTGCGCCCTGTGTTAGCTGGGATTGGCTCCAGCAGACCCCTGTGACTCTGTAGTTACCAAAAAGTGAATATCCAAATTAACCTTTATTGTGAAATTTTTGTTTGTTTGTTTTTGAAATATGAATAAAGTATATCATTTTTACAGTAATATGGTATAGTTGTAGACTAATTCTGTCAGCATACATCATCCTTATCTTCCCATTGATTACCACCTTAGTGGTTTCCTAAATTTTTACAATAAGATGATTTACAAAGTGAAAATAAAAAAAATTAAAAATAATACAAATTTCAAGTAGTACTAGGGTGTTGTATCATGTTAGCCATTATGAATGTAGAGAAAAGCCAAGCAAAATGACACCTTTTATTGGCTAACTAAAAAGATTACAATATGTAAGCTTTCGAGGCAACTCAGGCCTGAAGAAGGGGCCTGAGTTGCCTCGAAAGCTTGGATATTGTAATCTTTTTAGTTAGCCAATAAAAGGTGTCATTTTGCTTGGCTTTTCTATACAAATTTCAATATACCATCAAACTACAAACACAACATAGTGTGTTTTCCATTATACCACTGAAAATAACTTGCCAAATACTGAGGCACACAAATAAACTAAAATTCATTTAAGGCTGTTTATTCCCCTGTTTACTTTATCATCTCTTTTTGAGGCAAACAGGTACACAAAGGCCCCTGACATTAACAGCCTTAAGTGTCCTCAACCAATTAATGCCTGACACTTATCCACTTATTTTAATAAACATGCAAATTAAACCATGAATTATGTACAAGCTTGGTAATTCAGGTTAATTGGCAGAAAATTATTTAAAAGTACTTGATTTTACAAGGACTTGCTAATTGAAAGTAATGTCATAATTCTACCCCACCTTAGGTAATTGCTGTCACTCAAGCGTCCAAGTTTTTCACATGAGTATAAATGCCACCAAGAAGAATGCACAATAAATTCAAAAGACATATACTGTATATGATACAAAATAATAATGAGTATTTATAGTACGACTGGAAACAGTAATAATTCCACCTTTTAATTCAAATATATCATGGCATTTTTCATTGCACAGGGCACAATTATTTCTATTCAGTTTCTATTCTAGGATGAAGCACATCCAAAATATCCAGTCCATCAGCATAAATTTATGGTGATGTGTACTCGTTCTTCAAAAACAAAAACAAACTCTAGGCTTCCTGAAAGACAAAGGCTTTTGTGGTTAGAATTAGACTTATCATTGGCACAACATCATGAACTAGCAACTAAGAGATTAAACGTGATGGTAAGAAAGTGGAGTCAGTTATTTGGGTGTTGTACAGGAACTTCTCATAGCCTATAATTTTAAATTACTTCCACTTCCAGATCATATATTCTGGACATAAAGCCATAAATCCCCTTGGGATTAATAAAGTATCTATCTATCTATCTATCTATCTATCTATCTATCTATCTATCTATCTATCTATCTATCTATCTATCTATCTATCTATCTATCTATCTATCTATCTATCTATCTATCTGATGCCCTGACTCTTCAGTACAATATTCTTGCAATGATCATAGCTAGTTGTAGTATCCAAAGTGGTCATTGATAAATGCCACTCTCAAATTAATTGCCAAGGTATATAATTTTCATTTTAGCATGCTTATAATTTTGATCCATTGTAAATAGATGCATCATTAAATAAAGTAAAGGCTTGGAGACAATGGCACAAGCAGATAGCAGATAGCTATAACTTTTTGAAAAAGTTATAAATATTATTTTTCTGCTTCTTCATGCACTAACCACATAGTCAATTGTTGCTTTGGTGTTTATGAATTTTGGTTTATTGATTAAAATTCAACAGAAACAGTCTATAGAGATTTATATTATTTTTACAAAAAGCAATCTTTTCTCTTAAAGCATTCTTTTTCCAGTCATCTCCTGCCTTACCTCAGATTGCAGAGAACACATATAAGCTCCAGTGCATCCGGAAAGTATTCACAGCACCTCACTTTTTCCACATTTTGTTATGTTACAGCCTTATTCCAAAATGGATTAAATTAACTTTTTTCCTCAGAATTCTACACACAACACCCCATAATGACAACGTGTAAAAAGTTTACTTGAGATTTTTGCAAATTTATTAAAAATAAAAAAACTGAGAAAGCACATGTACATAAGTATTCACAGCCTTTGCCATGAAGCTCAAAATTGAGCTCAGGTGCATCCTGTTTCCCCTACTCATCCTTGAGATGTTTCTGCAGCTTAATTGGAGTCCACCTGTGGTAAATTCAGTTGATTGGACATGATTTGGAAAGGCACACACCTGTCTATATAAGGTCCCACAGTTGACAGTTCATGTCAGAGCACAAACCAAGCATGAAGTCAAAGGAATTGTCTGTAGACCTCCGAGACAGGATTGTTTTGAAGCACAAATCTGGGGAAGGTTACAGAAAAATTTCTGCTGCTTTGAAGGTCCCAATGAGCACAGTGGCCTCCATCATCCGTAAGTGGAAGAAGTTCGAAACCACCAGGACTCTTCCTAGAGTTGGCCGGCCATCTAAACTGAGCGATCGGGGGAGAAGGGCCTTAGTCAGGGAGGTGACCAAGAACCCTATGGTCACTCTTTCAGAGCTCCAGAGGTCCTATATGGAGAGAGGAGAACCTCCCAGAAGGACAACCACCTCTGCAGCAATCCACCAATCAGGCCTGTATGGTAGAGTGGCCAGACGGAAGCCACTCCTTAGTAAAAGGCACATGGCAGCCCGCCTGGAGTTTGCCAAAAGACACCTGAAGGACTCTCAGACCATGAGAAAGAAAATTCTCTGGTCTGATAAGACAAAGATTGAACTCTTTGGTGTGAATGCCAGGCGTCACGTTTGGAGGAAACCAGGCACCGCTCATCACCAGGCCAATACCATCCCTACAGTGAAGCATGGTGGTGGCAGCATCATACTGTGGGGATGTTTTTCAGCGGCAGGGACTGGGAGACTAGTCAGGATAAAGGGAAAGATGACTGCAGCAATGTACAGAGACATCCTGGATGAAAACCTGCTCCAGAGCGCTCTTGACCTCAGACTGGGGCGACGGTTCATCTTTCAGCAGGACAACGACCCTAAGCACACAGCCAAGATATCAAAGGAGTGGCTTCAGGACAACTCTGTGAATGTCCTTGAGTGGCCCAGACAGAGCCCAGACTTGAATCCGATTGAACATCTCTGGAGAGATCTTAAAATGGCTGTGCACCGATGCTTCCCATCCAGCCTGATGGAGCTTGAGAGGTGATGCAAAAAGGAATGGGCGAAACTGGCCAAGGATAGGTGTGCCAAGCTTGTGGCATCATATTGAAAAAGACTTGAGGCTGTAATTGCTGCCAAAGGTGCATCAACAAAGTATTGAGCAAAGGCTGTGAATACTTATGTACATGTGATTTCTCAGTTTTTTTATTTTTAATAAATTTGCAAAAACCTCAAGTAAACTTATTTCACGTTGTCATTATGGGGTGTTGTATGTAGAATTCTGAGGAAAAAAATTAATTTAATCCATTTTGGAATAAGGCTGTAACATAACAAAATGTGGAAAAAGTGATGCGCTGTGAATACTTTCTGGATGCACTGTATGTGTTGAAGCGCCATGGTACAATAACTGTTGTCTGCCAATCATCTTGTGGTGATGGAATAAAGTCATAATTGTACATGGGACGTGATAGGTTTATTGGAAGGAGAAAATATTAAAGGGGAAAGCTGGCATAGTACAAAAAATGCACAAAGATGAACGTTGGAAAGACCAACATTATGTTTGCACATGAAGGAGCAGGAGGCATGGTACATGTGTGTGGTCCATGGTCATGCACTGTGTGAATAAAAGGATTTAAAAGGAAACTCTATTCATTGCACAAGCTATGAGAGAAAGAGATGCTGGATGTTGATGCAGTGCATAAACTTAGATATCAACAATAAAGCCATTTTGAAAGAAGTAGGGCAGTCCAGCTGTTTAGATTTCACTATAAATACACATATTCTACATTGGAAGCGAGGCGGTTAGAAAGGTTCTGGAAGCAAAGGGAAAAATTAATGCAAGCTGTGAGAGGAGCTGTGAGCTATATGGGGCTGAGACAATGATGGATGGAGAGAGAAGGGGAGCAAATCTAGTTGAGAGGGGAAGGATCTGATGTATACATGGAATTTCTCTGAAGGAGAGAAATAGAAATGAATTAAATAGATGATATTGCGGCAATGAATCATCGGCTGTGGATAAAAGGTAGAGATGTTTTGAATGTGTGGTTGCAGAAAATGACTTTTAAGTGTTGTGTTGTGATTAAGGTGGATATGATAATGTCAAGAAAGATGCCAAATACATTAACAGATGACATGAGATAAATTGGGTTTGATGCCAGTGAATACTCAAGACTCAAAAATGTAGAGGAAAGGAACGTGGGGCAAATATCTAACAAGCGTAAACCAAGGTAATGATTGTTAAATTGATTTTTCCACATTACTAAAAAAAACATATTATTATAAAACATTGTGCACATTTAGTTTATCATTAAAAGGCAGATGGGATGGAAAAGGAAAGAGAGTGTAAATATGTATTGAAACCAGTAGGGGGCGTCAATAAGCCCCAAACCAGCGGAAGATTGTGACCCAACACAACTCCAAATAAAGTTTTTTTTTTGTGAACACAGCCAATAATTTCACAGCACAATGCTGTTCTAATCCTTCCACCTTCCTGATTAGTGTCTCCCACTGTCTCCTGTCTTTGACTCACCAAGGAGATGTGCCGGGCTTCTTTAAAATTGGACCCAGGAATGCTTCTGGTGTCACAGCAGTGGTCTTATGGAGCACTTCCATGTCATTTGGAAACCAGGGCAATCTTCCCCCAACAGCGCCTTCATGCAGCACCCAAGGACACAAGGGATGCTCTTCTACACTCCACCTTCTATGAAACCCTGCTGGAGTCCTAACAGCCACCTATTGGGCAGGGGAATGAACTGCTTCTGGCATCCATTTTGCCCAGTTCATCCATAAGGTTATTGCTCCAACTGTGATAAGGATCGCTAACTATCCTAGCTGGGTTGCAGTTCCTTCCATGCTGTCCTTCAATTATGGCATCCTGGTAATAGTTCATTCTCTGTCCTAGTCAAGATGTCAGTCCATTAACCTTGGCATCTACTGTATAGAATAAATAGTGTATTTATATATATAATTCACTAAAACAGCCGACCATGGGCAGGCAAGACGCAAGACAGAGCTCCGCCCTCCTACTCACCGAGCCCCGCCCACCAACAATTCACTAAGCAGCCAACCATGGGATACACACGACAGAGCCACGCCCATGGCAGGCAAGACGCAAGACAGAGCTGCGCCCATAATTCACTAAGGCAGCACAAGCAGCCGACCATGGGCAGGCAGAGAGAGACACACACACACACACACACACGCGCGCGCGCGCGAGAGAGAGAGAGAGAGAGAGAGAGAGACACACACACACACACACACACACACGAGAGAGAGAGTGAGAGAGAGAGAGAGAGGGGGCTGGACGCATACAGCAGAGAAGGCAGTTAAAGAATGCACTGGGCTTGATTTTGTTTTCATTTCTGTTTACAGCGATCGGTTCATAGCATGCATTGTTGCAATGTTACTTTTCTTGGTGGTTTATTAAATTATGGATTTTTCAAATGTTCATTTTTTCCCTGTGCTTAAAACTCATTAAAAAAATGTTTTTAGCGAGCGGTTCGTAGCACTATAGCGCGAACTCTTGCAGTGTTAAGTTTTCTCTGTTGTTCAAGGTTTTCTCAGTGTTATTCAATGTTTTTACATTTAGTTTACCATTACGCTGTGCATTCTATGGTATACTCTTCTATCTATATATGTAACTAGCAAAATACCCGCGCTTCGCAGCGGAGAAGTAGTGTGTTAAAGAGGTTATGTAAACATATATACACATAAACATATATACTTATATATACATATCTACATATACACATATCTACATATATACAGCTATATATACATATACACATCCACATATATAAACATATATATAAATACACATACATATACACACATACATACATACACACACACATAGATATATATATATATATATATATACACATACAGACACATATATATACATATACATATTTACATATCTACATACATACACATATATCTATCTATCTATCTATCTATCTATATATTGTAGTAGGCTTTTGTCCACCTCTTGAACCCTCAGGTACCACTCTGAACACGAGGTAAAAGTACAATAATATTTTATTTTTCTGTTATACAGTGCACCAAGCACTCTCCACACTACACTCATATAACCAATAAACTCTTCTATAAATCACCAATCCAATCCTCCACTCCCAGAAACTTTGCCCTCCTACCTCCCAGCTCAGCTCAGTGTTCTGGGCTTCCCACAATCCTTTTATAGCCGCTGACCCGGAAGTGGTTCCTGGCCAAACCCCACAAGTCCGTTTTTTCCTTCCGGGTCAGGGCAAACAGTCCTCTTCTTCATCCCGGGAGCACGTCGATTCCTCTGGTCACGTGACCGTGACGCTCTCCCGGGTTATAGGGCACGCAAGAGCCCACTAGCCCCCCTACAGCGACTCCCGGTGGCCCCCAAGGTATCCAGCAGGGCTGTGTGTATAAACTACAGAGTCCATGAGGCCCTGCTGGAAGTCGGGGCACCATCCTGCTGTCCGGAGGGCTCCTCCTAGCGGCCTGGGGGTGGCGCCCGGAGTCCATAGCCGGTCGTCCATCACAGTCCCTCCCCCTTAGCGACGACCAGTGGGGCGGAGCGTTGATTCCCGCGAGGGACGTCTTCCTCCAGGAGAACGCTTTATCCGGACCGTGGTTCTGTTGTCGAGATCCCCCAGCGAACCTTGGGGGAACGGTGTATCTGCTATCCCACCGCTCCCCTGTCCTCCGGGGACAACTTCTCCACACGTGGCCCGGTTGCCAGCAGTTGTAGCACCGCCCACGTCCTCCTGGTGTCCTCTCTTCCCGAGACCTGAAACACCTCAGGAATTCAGTCAGCTCCACCCTGTCCTCCGCCAAGGAGGGGTTAACGGCCGCTTTGCTGCTCTCTGCCCTTTTCTTTAATATGTCAGGAGACCCACGTGTTAATTCGGGGATCTCCTGCTTTCTCTGGGGCTTGTGCACAGCGTGAGGCTCTCTATGGAAAAGGGAGAGCCTCTTTGCTGTTTGCATACCCGTTGTCCTGTGTAAAGTCGGAGGCGGCATCATTAGTACCGTATCGCTCCGGGTACCAGCACTATTCAGCTGTACCGGGGAAATTGGCACTTCCCCCGCACCTCCAGTAACGAGCGACAACCCCCTCTTCACGCGGGTCGGGGTCTTAAGGTCCGCATCGTTCCAGAGCAGCATCTGATACCGCTGCCCCGGTTCTATCGGACCGTTGCCCGACCACTCCGTCATTACACCACGCTCGACTGTCGGATTCACAGTGCTTTGGCAGCTGCTACTTATTAAACGCGGTGCCGGCTCACACTGCGTCCCCTTATTATATACGGCGCAGATTTCACTCACCTGCACCGCCGAATCAATCGAGGCCGGGGCTTCGCGGCCTAATCGCCGAAGGTATTCTTGTAGTCCCTTCAACGGCGCTTCGGCTGTAGCTCCCAGCTCCTCCACACATGCTTTTAATTCCTTTAATCCCTGGAAGAAAGTATTTAGGGGCTCGAGATATTTATCGAGCTCCCATAAGTTTATAAAGTTAATTGTCTCGGCCGGAGGCAAGGGTACTTCCTTGTTTACCTCACCCTCCGACCGGGAGCCAATGAGCACGTCCGCTCCAGGCACGTGCTCTGCTGGGGCGCGCAAAGGCTTCTGGGACTTGGAGTCTTCTGAGGGACGGGTGGCTGCAACAAGCCGACTGAGGTCTGCCTTTTTTACTTTAACGGCAGATCCTTCAGTCACATCCCGCCCCTCTTTCTCTCTATTTAATATTGGCGCTGCTTCGCTCGCCGTCCCCTTCCCTTTCAGGGAGCTCGGATCCGTCAGGGAACGAATGACCTCACCTAGGGACCCGAACTGACCGTCACCTTCCCGGCGTCCATTGCGCGCGATCACACGACGTGGGGAGGCGAATAGACAGGTCCCTTCCTGGTCAGGTGACTTTGTGTTTTCCTTACGTCTGTCCCAGCCTGCACCAGGACGGCTCATGTGATCGTTCTCCGCGAATAGGCTCCCCAGGTGTACATCCACAGACTCCTCGACTTCGCGGCCATCTTGCCAAGGTATGAGGCATGCGTCTTCCTTATATGATGTCCCGAACCGCTCGGTTTCTGCAAAACAAGATAACACAGTCCCTTGCGCTTCGGGTTTTATCGCAACACATACCTCTGACTTATGAGGGATTCCTTCAGGCTCCAACACAGTCCTTTCTTCACTGCTTTGCTGTTGCTTTAGCTGGTGCTCTCTCACAGCGTGTATTTCTTCCCTGGCTTCCGTAGGACCCGTCAGGTAAGACCACAGCGTCGCGGCGTCCTCCGGTGGCCACATTTCTGCGAGTGTCTGTATGTTCTGGACTCGCCCATTCTTCCTTCTGGATTTCTTGCCCATCACGGTCCGACGGCTTGCAGTTGCAGTGTTCTCTATAGTGGGGGTTTTCACCTCCGCGGTTACTAGAGGGACCTTCCCTGGGTTCTCTGCCACCACAAAAGTTATTTTTATTGCAGATTCTCTGCCAACGGACGGCCAGAGTCTCCTGTCGACTACGCCAGTGTAGCAGTTAAGGTTTTTGTCCACCTCTTGAACCCTCAGGTACCACTCTGAACACGAGGTAAAAGTACAACAATATTTTATTTTTCTGTTATACAGTGCACCAAGCACTCTCCACACTACACTCATATAACCAATAAACTCTTCTATAAATCACCAATCCAATCCTCCACTCCCAGACACTTCGCCCTCCTACCTCCCAGCTCAGCTCAGTGTTCTGGGCTTCCCACAATCCTTTTATAGCCCCTGACCTGGAAGTGGTTCCTGGCCAAACCCCACAAGTCCATTTTCCTTCCGGGTCAGGGCAAACAGTCCTCTTCTTCATCCCGGGAGCACGTCGCTTCCTCCGGTCACGTGACCGTGACGCACTCCCGGGTTATAGGGCACGCAAGAGCCCACTAGCCCCCCTACAGCAACTCCTGGTGGCCCCCAAGGTATCCAGCAGGGCTGTGTGTATAAACTACAGAGTCCATGAGGCCCTGCTGGAAGTCGGGGCACTATCCTGCTGTCTGGAGGGCTCCTCCTAGAGGCCTCCTGGGGGTGGCGCCCGGAGTCCATAGCCGGTCGTCCATCACAATATATATATATATATATATCTATCTTATATCTATCTATCTATCTATCTATCTATCTATCTATCTATCTATCTATATCTATCTATATATCTATCTATATCTCACACATATATACATATCTACATACATACACATCTATCTATCTATCTATCTATCTATCTATCTATCTATCTATCTATCTATCTATCTATCTATCTATCTATCTATCTATTGTCAGTTCAGCACTTCGGTTGGAATATGACCAAGCTGTGCAAGCTTACTGTTAAGAATGCAACGTATAGTTGTACAGGAGAAAAGCAATCTTGCCTCAAATCAATGGCAACCTTTTGTAGGTCTATGAACTTAATTTAAACTTTAGGTTTACACTGTGCTCTGTTTCCATAGTACCTGCACTCATGAATATATCTGTATGTGTCAGTCGCTGAAATCCCCGCGCTTGGCACCGGCGAAGTACTGCTTTTAAATTTTTATTAAGAAGAAAAGAAAACCTTTTTAAATTGAGGTAAAATATACCACTAACAATTTGTTAAGGATCTGTTTTTTTGTGTAGCTGACTTCACACAGCCTCTCCACTGTTTTATAAACGAACGTCATATGAGGTCTTCCTTTTTCGTTGCTTCGCCAACGGAAGCAGCCTTTTTATTTAATCCTGTTTTTATGATTGTTCTGTTTGTATACCAGTTTGTCAGTTCAGCACTCCGGTCGTAATATGACCAAGCCTTGCAAGCACACTCTTGAGAATGCAACGTATAGTTGTACAGGAGAAAAGCAATCTTGCCTGAAATCAATGGCAACCTTTTGTAGGTCTATGAACTTAATTTAAACTTTAGGTTTACACGGTGCTTTCTTTCCGAAGTACCTGCACTCATGAATATGTCTGTATGCGTCAGTCGCTCAAATCCCCGCGGTTCGCACTGGCGAAGTTCTGCTTTTAAATTTTTATTAAGAAGAAAAGAAACCTTTTAAAATTGAGGTAAAATATACCAATAACAGTTTGTTAAGGATCTGTTTTTTTGTGAAGCTGCCTTCACTCGAGTCATCACTTCGAGCTTTAAGCCTGAGAAATCACCCCGTAAATGCACACGTTTAATTGCGCATCTGTTAATATGTATGCTTACACAGTATTAAAAGACACTCAACAATTACACAGTATTAAAAGACACTCAACAATTAACGTCATTTACCTTCGTTCCCGCGTTTGACTCGTGCTGTAAATCTCTTCCTTGTTTTCACTTCACGTGATTACGTAGGAGGCGTAATACGTGATGACGCAATACGTGACTCCGCCTCCTCCATTAGAGTATATGGACAAAAAACAGGTTCCAGTTATGACCATTACGTGTAGAATTTCGAAATGAAACCTGCCTAACTTTTGTAAGTAAGTTGTAAGGAATGAGCCTGCCAAATTTCAGCCTTCTACCTACATGAGAAGTTGGACAATTAGTGATGAGTGAGTCAGTCAGCCAGTGAGTCAGTCAGTCAGTGAGGGCTTTGCCTTTTATTAGTATAGATTCACTAAGGCGGCTGACCATGGCAGGCAAGACGCAAGACAGAGCCAGTTTTCAGTCACGGACAATTGTATGTTGCTCTCTCCAGAGTTCCATCTTTTCATTCACTCACAGTCGTATCCTCAAACCCACCCCATTTGGACAACTGTGTCTTTCAGGAAGTCTTCACACATCAATAAATAATTATGTTGCGTATGCTACACCGCGGGTTGGCTAGTATATATATATATATATATATATATATATATATATATATATATATATATATATATATATATATATATATATATATATATATATATATATATATATATATATATATATATATATATATATATATATATATATATATATATATATGGGCGGCACGGTGGCGCAGTGGGTAGCGCTGCTGCCTCGCAGTTGGGAGATCTGGGGACCTGGGTTCGATTCCCGGGTCCTCCCTGCGTGGAGTTAGCATGTTCTCCCCGTGTCTGCGTGGGTTTCCTCCGGGCGCTCCGGTTTCCTCCCACAGTCCAAAGACATGCAGGTTAGGTGGATTGGAGATTCTAAATTGGCCCTAGTGTGTGCTTGGTGTGTGGGTGTGTTTGTGTGTGTCCTGTGGTGGGTTGGCACCCTGCCCAGGATTGTTTCCTGCCTTGTGCCCTGTGTTGGCTGGGATTGGCTCCAGCAGACCCCCGTGACCCTGTGTTCGGATTCAGCGGGTTGGAAAATGGATGGATGGATGCATATATATATATATATATATATATATATATATATATATATATATATATTGTGACCACCGCTGCAAGGGGGTTGTGAAGGCCCTTCAGAAACCCCCTCTTAAACAGTTTTTCAATAGGAAACAAACTCACTCTTACACCTCCTCTTTCCGGGATCAGCTGCAAGCTTGCTGCACAGGGCTACGAACATTTAAAAGTCCGAACTGTGGCCATCCTGAGGTCTCACTCTCCTGTCTCTCTTCCCCCAGACTCCCTCTGCTCCTGCCTCTGCTACTGGTCCACTGCACCCCTTTGATGAAGAACACTTTGTGTTCTTTTGAGTAGGAGTCAGGGCCAATGCGTCAAGTTTGACAGCTGTTCCTTGTGAGGCCAGATCGCCTGTGTAAGAGACTTGTGTGTGTATCTGGCAGAACAGCAATAAAGTTTCGACTCCTTGGAAAAGCTGCTGAACTTTCCTGTGCAACTTTGTGACCCAAGCTCGACAATGTATATATATATATATATATATATATATATATGTTTTATGCTGTATATTTATATATTTTTTGCTATCCATATTGTAATCCTGACACCCCCACTTTTCTGTAACACATCAGTAGTGACAGGACCTGGCAGAGGGAAATGTAGGATTTTGCTGAAAAAAAGAAAAATCTTAAAGGAATGATTAAATGATTTTAATTAACCTGACTCCTCTCTGTTTGTTTGTCTGTGTCAAATCTTGCAACTGATTTGAAACCCACTTTTGCTAAAGCGAATTTCTTCAAATTCTGCATACATGTTCAGTATCAATGACAATACAATAATCCCTAAAAACTGGTGCAATTATGTAACAAATTTCGCCGTAATCAATGGTTATGCAATTCCAATTAATGCATACACAACAAGAGAGAGATTATAGTATGATGTATAGTAGAATCATGCAAGTGAGAGATGCATCAGATTGCCCCCACTTGCCTCTTCCAATGAGTGGAGTGGGTAAATATGTGTGCCGACTTTACTTGTTTACTCTTGCAAAGGAATAGCCTTGATGATCACGATGGGAAAGTACTGGTGTAAGCTTGCTGTTCTGTCGTTGATATTTTTTTTTGCAGTGACTGAGCACTAATCTTATAAGAGCCTAAACAGAGAAATAGAGACATAAATTAATTAATTCAATCAATTAATAGAATAGCTACTTTCATCATAAAATATAAAAGAAAAAAACCCAACAACATTGTAATTTAAACAAGTTTCAAAAAGTGTTTGAATCAATTAATTTATGTTCGGCCCACAATTTTATTTAGTCACATATAACCATGAAAACTGTGGTTAAAGAAAAATGTATTTTTCCTTTCTAGTGCATTTATAAAAAGAAAAATTACTTAAACAAAAAAAGATATATATTTTTTCTTTTCTTACCCAAAAGGATGAACTTGAAAATAAAATGTACATAATATTAATCATTGATTGAAGTTCATAATCTAAAATAGTGCAAGAATATTTCACACAAAAAATTTAATTTCATTATTTACCCCATGTTGTTAATCGTAATTGCTGGAAAAATGTTTAATTGCATGTTTTTATGGAGAACATAGTTCACAAAGTTCCTGATACAATAGGATTCTATGAGAAGCAATACTAAACTAAACAATATCAAAACTTCCATGAAAAAAACCTGAATTTACTCATGTCACATAATCCATATGTCAGATATACAGTTGTATGCTCATATTATCCCAAGCACATGTATTTTGGGTAAAATATCGTTAAAAAATCACTTCCAAAAAAACTCTCATGTACAGATGGGAAGTGTGTTCAAATTTGAAGGAGCTTTTGAATTGATGACATAGCAGCGATGAAGTTAGATTCAATTATAACTTTGTTCACTGTTAAGACAAAAAAGACATGCCTCATTAAGACATGACATGACAGCCTGTTCTTGGAGTCAGGCAAGGTCCAACCTCTTTCACCTAGTAGACTGTACCCTACTGGACCTAAGCTGGATCTTAGTACAGCAGCAACAAGTCTATGGTCAGAATTGACAAACATGGCACTTCTATAGACTCTGCAGTTTTGTAAAAGACCTCAAGCGTCTGCCAACCAAGAATGTGATCGATCTTCTTCACCACCCCAAAAGTATTGGACTACCAGGTCCAATGATGCGGCTCAGGGCACTGAAACCAGAATCTAGCGATCCACATCCCCTGACCTTTTGCAAAGTCAAGGAACATGGAGCCACTTTCACCATGGTCACCAGACCAATGGGGACCGACACAAACCTCATAGTCAGCCCTGTAAGTACCACTGGTAGCATTGAAATCACCCATGACCAGAGGAGCATCTGTCTCGCGGGCACCCATCAACCACCAAGCAAAGTTGTGAATAAAATGTCTCTCTCAATGAGACATCACTCACCGTGGTTGGAGCATACAGTGAGACAACAGACAAGGCACCCAGAGGGTGTCTTAATCTGAGTCATATAATACACACTTTGAAAAGAGTGACATTGGACACCATCTGAAGGAGCCAATCCACCACAGCAACAGCTACTCCCTGAGTATAACTACCATCAGAGTGTCCAGACCAGTAAAAGTTGTACTCACCTTCAGAGATCTGGCCAATCCCAGCTTTGCGCGCCTCAGAGAGTGCCAGCCCCTGAAATGCGGAGTTTATGAAGCTCCTTCAACAGCATGACGGACAGACAAGACGTTCCATGTGCCTACCCCGATGGGCCTCCTCAAATTGGGACCTGAGTGCTGCTGTGCAGTGGGCGACGCCTCAGCACCACAAAAGTTCTGATCCCTAACAGGCCTGACTGCACTGGCTCAGTTGGCCAATCCTGTCACCAACCTCCAAATTTTCACTGCAAGCTGGAGGACCGTTTGCAGGGTGCATGCAGTTTAACATCATACCCAAGGTAGTGTGCATCTAAAAAACTCAGCAATACAGCCTCCAAAATATAAGAAAAACATAAGAAAGTAAAGGAATTATAGAGAAAGGAGGTAGAGTAATTCCAAACTTAAAGGAATTTTTAAAGGATCAGACAGTCTAAGTGATGGCTAAGAATTGTCATTTAATAAAAATGTAAAAATACTGATGGAAAACAAAAGGTTGCTGACAGCTTTTTCTTTATAATGAGGCACAATTGGAGGATGTTTAAAATGAAATTCCACTCAACTGTTGGAAATCATTTCTTCACACAGAGAAATCTAAAAGTATGAAATCATAACTTGTTATTATGTTGGCAACATTAGGTGAATAGGATTTGACAGGCTGTGCGTCATGTTGTGCCGAATGGCTTTGTGATGAACCAGAGAGGCTGATGTTAAGAGCAGAATATTGCTCCTGCATGTAATAGAACAGACAGCCATTTATCTTGTTATTTTCCCCTCTGAATGTGTGTAATGACAATATTCCATTCCTTAGCCACACTGATTAATACCATCAGAACTGGGATGGCCTGAACTGAGAATGAAGAGATACGGCATATTCATCATCACTTCAGTGTTAATCAGGAACATTTGTTTCTTTATTTTCCACTGCAGAGAAAGATTGTTCATATTCATGAACACATTTAACTCAAAAAGCTTCTGGCTTCACACAGCTTTCAAAACTCAATATACTGCTTGACTTCTGTCAACAGCTACATTTAGATTTGGATGCAGTGAGTGTTTGTGCACCTGAACTGTTTTCAATGGGCACGTTTCCCCTGTATGATTCTTACATTATGCAACTAGGAGCAATGCTCCTGTATTGACATTTATTTGTTTTACCAAATGATTTCCAAATTCAGAGCACAGAAATCGTAAACACATTTCACATGACTCCATTCATTCATGTTTCCATTTACCCACTTCATCTATTTATAGATATGCAAGGGGGAGTTTGAGCCAATACCAGCTGCATTGCGCATAAGACAAGAACTAAGCGTGGATGGAGTGCCGGTCTGGAGCAGGGAGCGTTCACTAACACACTCATTTCAAACCAATTGTAATTTGCCGGTTAACTTAATATTACTGAATTTATCATGCATAAATTAGGCCTCCTAAAGAGCCCAGTTTTAAAGTTTACAGGACTGTTCCTCAGATTTTTCTGCATCCTTTGCCTGTTATGGTTGTGGTTGTGTCATTTTATGGCTGGTAATAAAGTCACTTCTGATATATCAGTTCTCCTTTAAGCAAATGCTAAAAACATTTTGAAAGAAAGCACTGACAAATTGAAAACGTGAAATGTATTCACTTTTCATATGGAAAATATGTGCTTATATTTGAATTACTACTCTGTGCTAATTCTATCTCATTCTTTCATACAAAATTGAGGAAGTTCTAAGTATTAAGTAACAATTTTGCTAAAAAGTAAAGGATCATGCCTGCTATAAATTTAACATAAAGCACAAGCATTCCACGTTACTGGTTGCATACCTGCTGCCATGACAGACTACGTCATCCATTCACTGAAAAGTCAGAGTATAACCTGGGCAGCAGTTCTTGGAAGGACACCTAGCCAGTTTACTGTTGCAAGAAAACCTAACATGCATGCCTTTGTTATGTAACAAATATGATTAAGTTAAAAATACAATAGTGAATGGTGTTTAGTAGAAAAAATAAGCCAAAAAAAGGATTGTGTTTTTTTATACAATTTTCATTATAACAAAAATGTACTACACATTTGCAAACTTGAAGACTCATTGACTTTCAACATTAAAAAAAGAATATTTGATAAGATAGATACAGAATTTCTATCATATTAGTTTATTTTACTACTGTACATAATCAGAGATGGCAATATTTCCGACAATCCAGTAATTGATGCTATTTCATTTTTTAAAAAGGTAGATTTTCCTCAGCATAAGGGCCTTTTTTTTCTTTTTCTTACACTTTCAGCTTTACTAAAAATACTAAGTATAGATGCAAAATATATGAAGGCTGAACATCAATTTTAAACTGTAGCAGCTAGATTATTCCAGATGGAATTAACAAAGGTCAGCTCTGTTATTACAGAAAAGGCAGCCATGCATGTCATTCTGTGTTGTTAGTTCTACTTTACTAGACTGATGTATTGTTTATTTTAATTCTTCCAGAACATATTTTGTAAATTATATTAACTATAAAAAGTACTACTGTTCATTGCTAATTGTATAATCTCCATCAAGCCAAGCAAAGCACATAAATTCTCAATATGACCAATAAAGACGTAAACAAAGAATCATTTGGGTTAAACTTTTTGTCAGCTTTCATGGAACATGACTTGTAACTTTCTTAGTGTAATTCTGAAATAAAACTAGATGTCCTTGGAGCTTTACGTAATTTTTGCAAGCAGATTAACAGCTCTCAAATGTTAAAAAGCTACTGTAAGTAGAATTTGTGGAGGAGACTGCCGTTTAATTGCATTAAACTCAAAGCTAAATTAACTAAAATGAACGATTTATTGTGCTTATCTATCCCATTGTTTACCTGCTTCCTCCTCTGTAGAATCACAGGAAACCACAGTCTATCCCAACAGCACCACCAAGAAGTTAGGAACCAACCCTGAATGGAGTACATGCCCATTGCAGATTACATATAGTTACAACTGTGTAACTTAATATGTCTACTAATACTAGATTGAGTAGTAAACTGTGTATTTCACAGGTTAGGAAGACACAAGTTTCAAGGTTGTTATACAAATCATGGCGTCGAAGATCCTCTACATGTGACAATAATGACCCCATAAAGTGGATGAAAATGGAAAAGTTGGAAAAAAAATTCATAATGGGAGAATCTTAAAAACTCCAACTATGCAGAAACTGAGTGTCGAAGGACAAGTGCTAAACACATTGTGTTCATGCTGCCCAACATCCTGCATTTTTACTGTAACTGAAATAATTACAACTTTTAGAATTAAATGCAATTAAAATCATTAAGGTTTGCATGGTCCTTGTCAGAATGTATAAAGAATACATCCAGCACATCAGGACTATCAGGCACCATGATTAGCAAGTACAGTATGACAATCTTACCTCAAATCTCTGATTTCCTTACACAATCTGCTGAAGTTTACTTCTCACGTTTCACAGACCCTCCACTGTCGTTTTATAAGAATGTGCATTAGTAGGTCTGTACTAACCATTACATACATTAAGGTCCACAAGTTAGGTCCTTGTAGTTTTTGCTCTAATCCAATAACTTGATGAGAAGACCATGAATGCTCATGAAACAATTACTGCTCAAGCAACATTTTTGTGCTTCATTTTAGTTACCTAGCTTGTTAAGATTGTCAAACATTAATGCTTCTTTTCATCTTAAACAACTGCCAATTAACAATGAGACACAAATGACAAATGAACCAATGGGTCACCTTCTAACTTGGCTTTATGCATAAACGTGTGGGTGCTTATTGTGATGTATTTGTTTTACCAAAATATTTGGAAAAAAATGGATAATAAAAAGAGAAGCACTGAGAATTACTAATTTACACTGATTCTTAAATCATTTGGATAATATTCTTGGAAGTGGAAGAATTAAAGCATTAACAAGCCATGAAATCAAATAACATTACATTATTGACAAGGATTGACTTCTAATTAAGAAATTAGGTTGCAGCAACAATCTGCAGCCACATTGACCTCCAGGGTTAATTCAGGTGAAAATCATTTTCAGCTGCTTTGGTGTTAATGAAATTAACAACAGATGCACTAGAGGGGCAACAGTGAGACGACCCCCAAAACAGGAATGGTTTAACAGGTGGAGACCACTGACATTTTTCCCACCTCATCATTTCTGACTGTGTTTTCACTAGTTTTGCATTTGGTTATGATCAGTGTCACTACTGGTAGCATGAGGCAATAGTTGGACCCTACAAAGGTTGCACAGTTAGGCCAACTTCTCCAGGATGGCACATCAATACGTGCCAATGCCAGAATGTTTGCTGTGTCTCCCAGCACGGTCTCAATGGCATGGAGGAGGTTCTAGGAGACAGGTAGTTACTCTAGGAGAGCTGGACAGGGCCGTAGAAGGTCCTTAACCCATCACGCAGGACAGGTATCTGCTCCTTTGGGCAAGGAGGAACAGGATGAGCACTGCCAGAGCCCCACAAAATGAACTCCAGCAGGCCACTGGTGTGAATGTCTCTGACCAAACAATCAGAAACAGACTTCATGAGGGTGGCCTGAGGGCCTGATGTCCTCTAGTTGGCCCTCTGCTCATTGTCCGGCACCGTGAAGCTCAATTGGCATTTGCCATAGAATATCAGAATTGGCAGGTCCACCACTGGAGCCCTGTGCTTTTCACAGATGAGAGTAGGTTCACCCTGAGCACATGTGACAGACGTGAAAGGGTCTGGAGAAGCCGTGGAGAACGTTATGCTGCCTGTAACATCGTTCAGCATGACCAGTTTGGTGGTGGGTCAGTGATGGTCTGGGGCGGCATATCCATGAAGGGATGCACAGACCTCTACAGACTAGCCAACTGCACCTTGACTGCAATTAGGTATCGGAATGAAATCCTTGGACCCATTGTCAGACCCTATGCTGGTGCCGTGGGTCCTGGGTTCCTCCTGGTGCACAACAATGCCCGGCCTCATGTGTCAAGAGTATGAAGGCAGTTCCTGGAGGATGAAGGAATTGATACCATTGACTGGCCCCCATGCTTGCCTGACCTAAATCCAATAGAATACCTCTGGGACATTATGTTTTGTTTTTTGAGTAGTTTATATATTTTCTCTTACATTTCATCAAATGAAAATTCACAGTAGTGTTATCCAACCCCGCTATATCCTAACTACAGGGTCATGGGGTCTGCTGGAGCCAATCCCAGCCAACACAGGGCGTAAGGCAGGAAACAAATCCCAGGCAGGGCGCCAGCCCACCGCAGTAGGAGGTGAAGTGCATAAGAAAATTAATGACAGCCAAAAATTAGGCAAACAAATTTGTGGCTTAGGAGCCAACTGCCACTCTGAGTGTAAATTAAGAAAGCAGAAGACATGAATGTTCTTCCATGTCCATATCCATTTCACAAATCCACCTAGACTTTAAATAAGAATAATTAAAGGGATGTTCCAGTAGGTTTGCAGATAATAATGAAAAAAAGCATATCCTATATTACACTTTTCTTTCTGTGCTCTTTCATTTCACACAGCCTTGATTTATAACAGCTCATCTCCATCACATACAACTTTGCAATTGTAGAGCTTTTCATAATGCTTCAGAGATGTTTAATACCAAAGAGCAAGAAATGAAATTGGGAAATTTCATTGAAAAAGTAAGTTGTTGCATGAACGTTTATGAATATTTTACCAAGTAAATAGAATGTAGTAAAAGAGAAAAAACAGCACTGTGTCTGATTATTAAAGAACAAATAAATGAGTAATGGACACATATATTTTACAAATTTTATAGATAGATAGATAGATAGATAGATAGATAGATAGATAGATAGATAGATAGATAGATAGATAGATAGATAGATAGATAGATAGATAGATAGATAGATAGATAGACACACTCACACACTTTGGCCTGAACACACACCAGAATGTAAGTAAGAAAATTAAAAAGAAAGAAAACTTCTGACATGGCTGTCATAGTCACAGTGAGGCATTATGCACATATAATTGTTTTGAGAATAACAAAAGGAGCTCACCTATATAGTTGGGATAAACAGTGACACAGTGTTAGAGACTGAACTAGGCGATATGATATAAGAGCGCACTGCTTGTCTGCCAATATAATGCTATTCAAGCAAACCAAATTACACAATATATTAAAGGCAGATAGGCAGATCAAAAATACCTTGATTTTTTAAAATAAATTTTCTAATGTTTTATTAGCATAGTAGTTAGCACTTCTGCCTCTAAACTGTAGAGTCTTGGGTTGAAATGCAGGCCTGGTCATGGCCTATGCAAAGTCTTATGGTTGTCCAAATGTACATAATGTTTTTTATCACTGGGTATTTATGTTTTTTCTCCCACATCTCAAGTTATGCGTGTTAAGTTAACTGGTGACTCTATTTGGCTGCCTTATGAGGAAGTTTGTACTAAGATGGGCCTACACGTTCTTTCAGCATTGGTTTCTGCCTCCACCTATTGCTGATGGAATTGGCTCTAGTACCTAAAACCCCAAATTTAATTAAGATGGTATTAAAGTGGCTGGATGCTGTAATTTATTTGTTGTAATCTAACAATTAAAGAATGGTTTTGCATGCATTATAGTCTTTCTTACAGATATTGCTTTCATAGTATTTTAACAGCAATAATAATCCTAGAGGTTGGAAGCCCTTAACTCTTATAAATCCTGCGAATACACCTGAATTCAGATAAGCCTCAACTGTAACACAGAGGGGAGTCTCCTCCAAGTTACAAGGAATACATATACCTAAAGCATGTACTCAAAGACCTGTGTGTTATAAGGAAAAGCAGAAAAAAATTCAGGGATTCTTATGTGCCTGTCTATACAAATGGAACTGGCTTTGTTTCAACCAATGTCTTCATGAGTAAGGGACATTTGACAGTTTTGTGTCTTTTGGGTGACTCCTCATTCAAATTAGTTCAATTCAATTGAATTTTTACTTCTATAGCACTGAGTGCAGGGTCAGAATGCTTATATAAGAATCTATACTAATAAAAGGCAAAGCCCTCACTCACTCACTCACTCACTCACTCACTCACTCACTCACTCACTCACTCACTCACTCACTCACTCACTCACTCACTCACTCACTCACTCACTCACTGACTGACTCACTCATCACTAATTGTCCAACTTCCCGTGTAGGTGGAAGGCTGAAATTTGGCAGGCTCATTCCTTACAGCTTACTTACAAAAGTTAGGCAGGTTTCATTTCGAAATTCTACGCGTAACGGTCATAACTGGAACCTCTTTTTTGTCTATATACTGTAATAGACTGCAGCTCGATGGCCGTGGGAGGCGGAGTTGCGTATCGCGTCATCACGCCTCCCATGTAATCACGTGAACTAACTGTGAACGCAGTACGTACAAAACAAGGAAGAGCTCCAAAGAGCGCTGAAGAAAACATTCATTACACAATTGAGAAGGCAGCGAAACAATAAGAAGCGAGCGAGTGACGCATACAAGCATATTCATAAGTGCAGCTACTGCGGAAACAAAGCACGGTGTAAACCGTAAGTTTAAATTAAGTTTATAGAAACACTCCCGCTACAAGTTTAATAAGAAGACACGAGGTATAAACGAGACTTTGAATCACTTTGTAACGGAGTTAAAATTGCTGTAGCGAGAAACTTTTAAGTGCCGGGTCTTAGCTAACATTAAATAAAGCCGTGGACATCGCAACATCACACGAGAGCGGCTCACGTGAACTGACTGAACGCAGCACGAGTGATCACTTCGATGAATCAAACCTGTACAAAAAACACATTACACAATTTATAGAAACGCTCCCGCTGCCGTTTGCAATACCATATTCGCGACATACAAGTTTAATGAGAAGACATGAGGTATAAACGAGACTTTGGATCACTTTGTAACGGAGTTAAAATTGCTGTAGCGAGAAACTTTTAAGTGCCGGGTCTTAGCTAACATTAAATAAAGCCGTGGACATCGCAACATCACACAAGAGAGCGGCTCACGTGAACTGACTGAACGCAGCACGAGTGATCACTTCGATGAATCAAACCTGTTCAAAAAACACATTACACAATTGATAATGTAGGAAAAGAATATGAAGCGACTGACACATACAGACATTTTCATGAGTGCAGGTACTTCGGAAATAAAGCACCATGTACACCTAAAGTTTAAATTAAGTTCATAGACCTACAAAAGGTTGCCATTGATTTGAGGCAAGATTGCTTTTCTCCTGTACAACTATACGTTGCATTCTCAACAGTAAGCTTGCACAGCTTGGTCATATTACAACCGGAGTGCTGAACTGACAAAGAGAACTATAACAATCGTAATAAACGAACAATAAAACAGCGGACAACCCGTGGATTAAATAAAAAGGCTGCTTCCTTGGCAAAGCAAGGAAAAAGGATGACCTTATATGGCGTTCGTTTATAAAACAGCAGAGAACCTGTGTAAAAACAGCAGAGCGCCTTATAGAGCAGGCAGTCAGCTAAAGAAGGGAATCAATAAATAACTATAATCGTAATAAATGAACAAAAAATAGCGGAGAATCCGCGGATTACATAAAGGAAATGGGTACCTGAACAGAAAAGTGAGTCTCAAATAGCTACAAAATAACGATAACAATCGTAATAAACGAACAATAAAACAATACAGAACCGCTAAGCAAGGAGAAAGGATGGCCTTATATGGCGTTCGTTTATAAAACAGCGGAGAGGCTGAGTAAAGGCAGCTTCACAAAAAAACAGATCCTTAACAAATTGTTATTGGTATATTTTCCCTCAGTTTAAAAAGGTTTTCTTTTCTTCTTAATAAAAATTTAAAAGCAGTACTTTGCCGCTGTGAAGCGCGCGGATTTGGATATATATATGTATGTATGTATGTATATATGTATGTCTATATATATATATATATATATATATATATATATATATATATATATATATATATATATATATGTAGATATTTATATATATGTGTATATATATGTAGATATGTATATATATATATGTGTATATATATGTAGATATGTATATATATGTAGATATGTATATATGTAGATATGTAAATATATATATGTATATATATGTGTCTGTATGTGTATGTATATATATATATATATATGTGTGTA
Organism: Erpetoichthys calabaricus; assembly: GCF_900747795.2. Lineage (NCBI taxonomy): Eukaryota > Metazoa > Chordata > Cladistia > Polypteriformes > Polypteridae > Erpetoichthys > Erpetoichthys calabaricus. Next base: position 181,769,100 of record NC_041396.2, read on the forward strand.
TGTATGTATGTATGTCTGTATATATATATGTATGTATATGTATGTATGTGTATATGTATATATGTATATGTGTGTGTGTATGTATGTGTGTATATGTATGTGTATATATATGTTGATATGTGTATATATATATATATATATTTATGTATATATATGTGGATGTGTATATGTATATATATATATATATATATGTATATATGTATATATATGTATATGTAGATATGTGTATATGTAGATATGTATATATATGTATATATATGTTTACATAACCTCTTTAACACACTACTTCTCCACTGCGAAGCGCGGGTATTTTGCTAGTTACTAATATAACATAGCATAAGTAAAATACATTTTGTCACCATATTTATATTTACAGTATATATATTGTGTCACATATATCTCACATATATAGTAAAATAAGAAATAGCACAAAAATAAATGCCTTTGTTGATTGCCATCACATCCAGGGTTCATTCATGATTTGTGCTTGATGCTGTCCAGGATAAGTTATAGGCTTGACAACCCTGAAAAAATGTAAACATGTTCAATAATGAACAGATTCAATATTGTTGGTTTAATGATAATCAAATAATTCATAATGCATTTAAGTAAGAAACAAATGTACTGCATGTCTATACCAAAGGACTGTGGAATCCCCATAATCACACATCTGACAAAAGACACCGCCACTCCCAACTCCATACTAATAGCCGTTGATTTCAAAAGGTCCCAATCATTCCTCAATCTGTAATTTCATGGATAACATCAGTACTTTGGTCAAACAAATAGTGGAACTAAGTATACTAAGAAAAAAAGCCAAATGGGAAAATGTCAGTAATAGTTCCTTGTAAACCCCCAGAGAATATTTTATTTTTATTGGTATTCTGCCTAATTCTCTGATGACCTTAGAGTTGGCATATGATTCTTTAAGAAGCTTCTGTGTTTGCCTGTGTTTTGAAAGAAGCATATTTCCATTCTTTGCTCTTAACATTTATTACTTTTAACACTTTGTCTTCATTGATCTTCATATTGCACTTAGCTGAAATTCATACTATGTTATATCAACCTTAGTAATTTTTTGTAAGAGTCCCTACATGCAGTCATTCTGTATTTTTCATCAGTTGGCTTGAACTATTGAAAAGATGTTATCCTCCAGTTGTTTTCTTCCTCCTCTTATGCATACCCGAACTTTCTGTATTACATGAAAAATCGTCAGTTTAGACCAAGGGTTCTTAAACTTTTTAATCTGAGGACCCAAATAAGCAAACATATTGTTAATAAAACAATAATTATCATTCAAAAATGAGGAATACATTTGTTAGTATATCATTGCCACACTAAATGGTTAGTGTATGGTTTAGTACAGATGAGAGAAGTTAATTATTCATAATGGGTGCACTGCAATAATACGATGATTTTTGAAAAGATGGTATGAATGGCCATTTAACATCAGGGATCGGCTCTGAGCCCTTTCTTATTTGCAATGGTGATGGACAGGTTGACAGATAAGATTAGACAGGAGTCCCCGTGGACTATGATGTTTGCTGATGACATTGTGATCTGTAGCAAGAGTAGGGAGCAGGTTGAGGAGACCCTAGAGAGGTGGAGATATGCTCTAGAGAGGAGAGGAATGAAGGTCAGTAGGAAGAAGACAGAATACATGTGTGTAAATGAGAGGAAGGTCAGTGGAATGGTGAGGATGCAGGGAGTAGAGTTGGCGAAGGTGGATGAGTTTAAATACTTGGGATCAACAGTACAGAGTAATGGGGATTGTGGAAGAGAAGTGAAAAAGAGAGTGCAGAAAGGGTGGAATGGGTGGAGAAGAGTGTCAGGAGTGATTTGTAACAGACGGGTGCCAGCAAGAGTGAAAGGGAAGGTCTACAGGACAGTAGTGAGACCAGCTATGTAATATGGGTTGGAGACGGTGGCACTGACCAGAAAGCAGGAGACAGAGCTGGAGGTAGCAGTTAAAGATGCTAAGATTTGCACTGGGTGTGACAAGGATGGATAGGATTAGAAATGAGGACATTAGAGGATCAGCTCAAGTTGGATGGTTGGGAGACAAAGTCAGACAGGCGAGATTGCGTTGGTTTGGACATGTGCAGAGGAGAGATGCTGAGTGTATTGGGAGAAGGATGCTAAGGATAGAGCTGCGAGGGAAGAGGAAAAGAGGAAGGCCTAAGTGAAGGTTTATGGATGTGGTGAGAGAGGACATGCAGGTGATGGGTGTAACAGAACAAGATGCAAAGGACAGAAAAATATGGAAGAAGATGATCTGTTGTAGCAACTCCTAACGGGAGCAGCTGAAAGAAGAAGTATGAATGGCCATTTAACTTAATATTTTGAAGCACTCCAAAATGTATTTATCATCTCTTAAGTAACATTATTTTTGAATGAGTTTGCATTTGTCACTTAATACAAACAGGTAATTTGTGTAATTGTCTTGTGTCATTGTCACTTCCAAAATACTGACGTACTTGGCTACAAAATAAATATGTTCTGCAAAAACACAAAAAAGGATATCAAAATTATTAATACAGGAATGAGCAAATTGTGGCATTTTTAACGTTCCATTAAGCACAGCAATGAAAATAAATAGATTTCAAAATGTGTTATTGTTATGCAGGTGAGAAAAATTTTGGGCTTTAAAGATTAAATTAAAGAAATATGACAATATTTAGTCAAAAGAGGTTTTTCCTTTATTAATCTTTAAAATTAATCCTTATGAATCATTAAAATTATTTTATATGAAGAATTAAGGTTTGTTGTTGCTTTTATCCAGTTACACCTGACCAACCATTTTCTTCTGCTAGCATGTATTTTATGCAAACTAGCTTCAAATTATAGTCATCATCATCGTCATCATCAACAACATCAGTGCTTTCTGGTTTAACCGTGGTAAACGGTTGCCACACAAATCTGTTTCCTCCACTCTATGAAGTTCTGGACATTGTATAAAACCCATAATTTCTTAAAATTCCACTTATAAAAACCACATCTTACTTGGCCTTTCTCTGAGCCTCTTCTTGTCAATTCATCCCTTCACAGTTAGGTAGTTACAGAGGAATGCTGCAGAAAAGATGACTGATGATTCTTTCAGTATTTTAGTAACAAAAAGAACAATCAAGGAGGAGGTGAAGGAAAAAGGAACACTAAGGGTGAATTAAAACATACAGACATTGAAATAACCAGTACTTGAAACTTACATTTTTGTGAAGTTTATGAAAACATGGATAACTACCCAGCAGTGACAAGGACTGTCAAGGGGATACTGAGTGATTTTGAAATTGAAGTATCAGAAGCTGCAGCTTGGATTAAAAATGCTGACATCTGAAAAATTGTCTGGACCGGATAACCTATGTCCTAGAGTGCTTAAGGAGGTTAGCCAGTACATAGATAAACCATTGATGCTCATATTTTTTTAAATCTCTGCACACTGAGGAATTCCTAAGGACTGCAAAATGGCAAATATGATCCTATTATATGAAAGGCTGATTGGGGCATTTAAGCAAATCATAGGCCAGAAAGATGAATAGGTAAATTAATGGAAGAAATTATAAATAAGGAAAAGATTGAGCATTACATGGCAAGAACAGGTGTTTTAGCAAATAATCAGCATGGGTCCAGATGGCATAGGTTGTGTTTTGCTATTTTTGATGGGATTGTGTGAAGAAGCAATACATACTATGATCTGGGAGGGACATGATGTTATTTATGTTGATTTTCAAAAAGTTTTTGATAAGGTTCCACATAAGAGGCTAGGTATCAAACTAAGTGAAGTGGGAGTTCAGGGTGTGGGAATTCAGTGTGTAGAAGTTGGAATTAAGTGTGTAGATGGGTGCAAACTTGTCTCCAGCCCAAAAGCAAAAGGTCATGGCTTGAGGAGCCTTATCAGAATTAGGTGATGTTAAAAGTGATATTCATCAGAGGCTGGTGCTGTGGCTCCTGATTGTTTTAATGTGTTATATGTAGGAGAAAAAAAAAATTGACTTTAATACACACTGGAAGGTCAGAAAGTACCCTTTATCAGAAGGACCTAGGATTCATAGTAGTCTTAACACTATCTACATGTAGTCAATGCACAAAAGCCGTTAAGAAGGCTAACGGAATGTTAACGTACATAGCACATTGTGTAGAGAACAAGGCAAAGGTTGATTTCAAAATTTAAAACCATTTAAAATATCAAAACCATCATATTGTAAATAAATGAACAATTATAAATATAAAATTTAAAAACATACATTTACAAAATAAAATCAATAAAAGAACAGAAATATATTCAAGAGTCCAATCCACTGTACTGAATATACTATAATAATTAAAAAAGCATTTTCTTACAAGCCATTTTCAGGTGCAGAGGACAGGAAGATATGGAAAAAGATGATCCGCTGTGGCAACCCCTAATTGGAGCAGCTGAAAGAAGAAAAAGAAGAACTAAATTTCTAAATTACAGTCATACTTGCTGGTTGTTGTATATTCCGTGAAAGCTTATGTGTACTGTATAAATTGTATCCATTGGTCACATGGTAAAACATACATATTTTTCTGTTATATAGAAAACGTAAAGATTGTAACGCTCTTCTGCATTCTACTAGGTTATTTTTTTTTATCCAAGGTATTGGTAACACTTTAGTTTATTTTAGATACTACAAAAATACATCTATTACTTATTTACTCTTAAGTAACAAGACCTTAACAAAGGCTTCTTTTGATCTTCATAACACTTACAAAACATCAGTAGATAGGTTATTCATCTCTGGAGCACAAATGCAATATCTGCATTGGCTTCATCAATCATCCAGACACTCTGAGAAAAGATCCCTCGGCATCCCAACTTAAAATCATCCATCCATTTTCAACTGCTTATCATGGGGGCAGCAGTCTAAGCAAACTTGCCCAGATGTTCCATTTCCCAGCCTCCTCCTTCAATTTCTCAGATTAAATACTGAGTTGTTCCCAAGCCAGATAAGAGATATAGTCTCTCAGCATGTCCTAAATTAGCCTCAAGGTTTCCTCCTGGTTGGACCCGTCCAAAACAATTCTGCAGGGAGGCATCCTCATCAGATGCCTGAACCATCTCAACTGGTTTCTTTTGAAGCAAATGGGATGCACCTCTACTTTGACCTCCTCCTGAAAATCAACGCTCTTACCTTATGGCTAAGGGTGAGCCCCAACACTCTGCAAAGGGCGCTCATTTCCATCACTTCTATCCATGATTTAGTTCTTTCAGTCTCTACCTTGCGGCCACAGGTGAGGACAGGAATGTAGATGGACCTTTCTGCTCAGCGCTCTCTTCTCCAAGACTGACCAGTACAAAGTCCACATAATTGTGCACAAAACCACCTTTCATTCTCTTGCTTCCTTCTTTCTCACTCATAAACAAGACCATGAGATTCTTGGACTTCTTCGCTTAAGGTAACACTTCCTTCCCAAACAAAATGGTACAATCCACCTATTTTAGGCTCAGAATTATGACCTCAGATTTTCTGGTGCTGATCTTAATAGTGACTGTCTGCAGTTAAACTTAAATATCCAGTTTTAAAATTAGTTAAACTGTGCATTAGGAACAGAAACTTAGGTGGCTGTCTATTTTAAATTGAATCAACCAGGATCTTTAAAATGTTGTAACAGCCAATCTTAGAAAGCTAATGTTTGATGTTAAATTCATATAGTGTTTGCTTAATTTCAATAATAGAATATCAGTTTCTTATAGCTAACTAGAATATGGTATAGATTCTTACCCCCTGTAAGTTAACAGGAGATAGACCTTTCTTAGGTATATCTGTAGAGCACAGTGTTAACTAAGGCAGTTGTGGAAATAGTCTTCCTGCTAGCATGGACTATTAGATACTGTATGTTTGCAAATAGGAAATGGCATACAGTTTTCTGACTGTGCCTAATGTGCCTCAAGTACAACTGTATGACCAAACTTAGAGACATGGAACAAGATTTATAAGCCTTAAATAGAACTTTTTTTTTCCTTTGCTATATCATTTTTTTCTCTATTTCTGTGGGAACCGTTTTGCCTTGAAATTTTACTAAAACTTTTAAAGCAAAGATATTTGTCTGTGGAATTATTTGATCACGTGTCACACTGATGTTTGAATCATCCTATAAAGGAAACTAAAAGCTGCAGAACTTTGGTAACTTTGGATAAACACAGCTACAAATGTAATAGAGCAACACCATCCATCCATCCATTTTCCAACCCGCTGAATCCGAACACAGGGTCACGGGGGTCTGCTGGAGCCAATCCCAGCCAACACAGGGCACAAGGCAGGAACCAATCCCGGGCAGGGTGCCAACCCACCGCAGGACACACACAAACACACCCACACACCAAGCACACACTAGGGCCAATTTAGAATCGCCAATCCACCCAACGTGCATGTCTTTGGACTGTGGGAGGAAACCCACGCAGACACGGGGAGAACATGCAAACTCCACGCAGGGAGGACCCGGGAAGCGAACCCAGGTCCCCAGGTCTCCCAACTGCAAGGCAGCAGCGCTACCCACTGCGCCACCGTGCCGCCCTAGAGCAACACCCCATGGATTTAATGTGGTCAATGCATTGGCCCACTGTTTATAAAAGAAACAATCAGCTGGTGTTTGTTATATAATTTTGTTTTGTTTAGTGACAAATTTGTTTTTTTAGGTAGCTTTTCCTCAATATTTTGAGGTGAATTTATTTTACAACTCCTTTTGTAAGCTTTTCTTGTAATTCTACTGTGTCAGTCCGTGGTTCCAAAATAATTTAATTATTTGTCAGTGTCTAGGTAATTCACATTATTTCTGAATCTCCAGTTACTTGTTTTGTATAGGATTATTTGGTATAGGAAAAGTATGACACGTATGATATACAGTATGATACTGTATATCCATGTTATAATATTGATGTATTTTCTAAAATTGCATAAACTATTATTTATTGCTTCTTTTTGTCCTCTGTGTTTTATATTAATTTAGGCTGGTTCTGTTTTTACTGATTTGTACCATCATATTTTTTTTGCTGTGAAGAAGGGACAGCTAATCTCGAAATGTGTAGTATTATTTTATTGGTTGCCTCCACAAGCTGAGTTTGGAAGACTTCTGAGATGCCATCTGTGCTTTGGTGGACTTTTTGCTCTGGAATTTTTAATTCTTTGAGACTGTTACAAGTACTTTGAACTGTCACCTGGAGTGACAGGTGAATTGCCTGTTTATATGTTTGTTTATGGAATTCTTAATATAATTGACTTACTTGTTTTTGAGAACTTTTTAGCATTGTTTGAGAATTGTTACTCTCTTCTCTGAACAGAATTAATTTAAGTTAGAAAAACTGTCTAATTTTGTTTTCACTAATTTTGATCTTTTCTGTTGATGTTGTTATTGCTACTTATTATTTGTTTACTTCCTGTTAATTTTATCTGTCTAATATTTGGTTTCTATGTGTGTAATCCTGTTTTCTTATATTCTTTCTGTTTTGTAGGTGACTGCCCAATAGGTGGGACCATGCTTACCTCACCATAAGCACCCGCCCCCAGCCTGTGAAGGCAGGCTGGGAAAGTGAGTTCGTTGTAGTTTATTCAAATGTGCTTCTCTTTGTGAATATTGTCATTCTTTTTCTTTCTGGATTTTGCATTGGGACTTTGGTTGCTTTTTTGCCTTTAGGCAAACTTTTGTCTTTTGATCTTTTTGATATTTGTTTCGTTATTTTTCTTTATTCTTTGTGAATAAACTCATCTTTTCTTTGGTAGTCCTTTTTGCACAAACCAGGCGTTGACAGTTATCCCCACCTAGTGCAGGATTTTGATCATTTTTGTGGCAGTGCTCATTTAGTTTTGAACTTTTCAAGATCAATTTGGTTTGGTGTAGGTTGTTGATGCCAGGTTGCAGTGTAGAAACCCATGACCCCCAATGTTCCTTTTAGCCTAATTTATTGGCTAACTAAAAAGATTACAATTTGCAAGCTTTCAAGGCAACTCAGGCCCCTTCTTCAGGCAAGATGAGTTGCTTTGAAAGCTTGTACTTTGTAATCTTTTTAGTTAACCAATAAAAGGTGTCATTTTGCTTGACCACTCTTGGCCTAGAAATTTGTTACATACCATGCACTTCCAGGTAATTTTGCCTAGCAATGGTGTAGCGCTCAACCACAAATACTCCTCAAAATGGGAGCATCCACAAGAAAAACAAAAAGTCTTTGCAAGAGAATACTGCTTATTTTGAACGTTGTTAAAAACACATAAAGCACCAAAATAAGCATGACTAAGGGAAAAAAAACTCTAAAACAAGTTCAAAATATTTTTAGAGGTCAAGGTGAATTTGTAAAAAATATAAAAAAAACACTTGATCAAGACAATTAGGTCTCTATAAATATACAGAAAGTTAAAAGAAATTCTAGTCTACAAGTTTTATGATACAGTATTTGTTGTTAATGAAAGAAATAAATTTGTAAGGAGGCCCAATTTCAAGGCATGAAAAAAGCTACTGATTAAATTATCAATTGTAATAACTGTTTACAGACTTTAATAGCTATTCTTTTCTTTGGTTTCAATGCTATAACTGAGTGATTAAGTAAATTTAAAAAGTCAATCAATTTTAAGGCATTTATCATTTTCACCCTAACACTGGCCTGGGCACCATTGCCAAGCATTCTGACACACACACTCCTACACTCACTCTCACTGGACTAATTTAATGTTTTGAATCATTTTTTTAATTTACACCAGACACTGAAAAAATATTTTAAATATAAAAGCCAATTAAGTGATCCAGTTATTCTAACACTTGTATGAAGAAACAAATCCATACAAATTTGAGGATATTACTCAAACTTCACACAAAAACCACCCCATCCAAAAATAAATCTGAAATCCAAATTCTGGCTGTGTTTTAAATAAGTGTTCATATTCCATTCAATTCTAAAAATCTTTTCAGATATTTAAAAGTGTAATAGGTGTCGTATGCTTCTCTGATGAATTAAAATTAATAAAAGGCAGTTCCCTTCTGCAATACTTTTGCATTCCTGCAGAATGAGAGGCATTAAAGCATTAAACATTAAATACTTACTCAAATATGAACTGTCAGAGATTTTTCAGGAGAGCTGTTAACAGGAGATTATTAACAAAAATATGAAAAGGAAAAGTCCAGGATGAATTAATACAATAGGCTATCAGATGTGAACCACATGTTAACATGACATATTTTATCATTTATAGTCGGGCAGCAGAGAACACCTGCTCTCAGCACAGGACATATCAAACTCATTATTTGTATAACTTCTTACAGTTATCACAAGTTTCAAAAATATGTATTTTATACACAATCTCAATGAATAGACAGCGGTTATCTATGTTATTTGAAGTTGGATGGAAGTTGGAGGATAGTACCTGTCATATTTTACTTTTCAGAGAAGCAAGAGCATTTTTCAATTTAACATTTTTATTTTTTACTCTCTCACCTGAGTTAGAAAATATATCACTTCTGAGGTCACGCTTATTGTTGATGGCATTCTCAATAATTATTTATAGTTATCAGCCATCACACAATGATTTCAGATTAATGAATGAATAACTTAAAAAAGCTATTGATCGCATCTGAAAACGGACCTGAAGAAGTGCATACATTTAATATTCTACACCATAGAGCAGCAGCAGATTGGTAGTAAGAGTTGAGACCCTGAAACTGGAATTGTTCATTGCAGAGCATGTGTACCACCTTATCGTGGTGGAGGGGTTTGCGTGTCCCAATGATCCTAGGAGCTCTGTTGTCCGGGGCTTTATGCCCCTGGTAGGGCCACCCAAGGCAAACTGGTCCTAGGTGAGGGATGAGACAAAGTGCGGTTCAACAAAACCTCCATGATGAATACAAAATTTGGACAGCATTTTCCCTCGCCCGGACGCGGGTCACCGGGGCCCCCCTCTGGAGCCAGGCCTGGAGGTGGGGCTCAATGGCGAGCGCCTGGTGGCCGGGCTTGCACCCATGGGGCTCGGCCGGGCACAGTCTGAAGAGGCAACGTGGGTCCCCCTTCCCATGGGCTCACCACCTATGGGAGGGGCCAAGGAGGTCGGGTGCAGTGTGAGTTGGGTAGGGGCCGAAGGCGGGGACCTTGGCGGTCCGATCCTCAGGATTCCCCCGGAAGAGCTAGAAGAAGTGGCCGGGGAGAAGGAAGTCTGGGCATCTCTGCTCAAGCTGCTGCCCCCGCGACCCGACCTCGGATAAGCGGAAGAGGATGGATGGATGGATGGAGAGCATGTGTAGATTTTCATTAAATTCCTTAACTCCTGAATTTGCAAAGTTTATTTCAGTTTACCTCAATTTCTGATTATGGACCTGTCCTCACTTACTATTCATAATTAAAGGGTTTGAACAAAAAGAAAACATTGCTGAGAAAAGCAGAACAAATAATGATTTTTATAGGTTGGCTTGTCGTAACAGGACAAGAAGTTTACCCGTCCTGGAGGATCTCAAAGTGAAGCTGTTTCTCTCCTGAGTAAAGAGGATCCATCTGACATTGTTTGGGCATTTTGAAAGTAGAGGTTGAGCACAGCCAACTAAGATGAGACACTACAGTTGAAGGGCAACATGACTAAGATATTTTATCTCATTGCTTCCCCATGAAGTATTGAAATATGTAAAGCATGGAATGTGGGAAAGTTTGCAAACCCCAGGCATCTAGACCAGATATGGGAGAAAAAGCACTCAGCAATTTTATTTAGTGAGAAGTGTGTAGGTAGTAATCAAACAGTCTGAGGGTGCAAAAGCTTTTTTTAAAGTGAGCCAGTTTTGGTATGCTGAAGTAAAAATAAACTATTTCAAAGGAGCAGGCAAAGGCACACCATAAACAAGAAGCTCAAATCACATTTTGAGCTGACGTGAGGCCTCTTGACCATTGAATAAGGGGGAGAGATGGATCTTAAGCTAAAACCTCAGTCCCATGTGATTTGTATTTCTTGTTTCCAGTAGCATTTATTTAACAATATTATAGCAAAAAATGCAGGCGTTTTCCAGGAACTGAGCAAATAGTTGAAAAAAGTGGGACATGGTTTTTGCAAAACAAGTAACACAAAATTTTTTTTTCATGGACGTTTTTTTTCCGGGCGCTCCGGTTTCCTCCCACAGTCCAAAGACATGCAGGTTAGGTGGATTGGCGATTCTAAATTGGCCCTAGTGTGTGCTTGGTGTGTGGGTGTGTTTGTGTGTGTCTTGCGGTGGGTTGGCACCCTGCCCGGGATTGGTTCCTGCCTTGTGCCCTGTGTTGGCTGGGATTGGCTCCAGCAGACCCCCGTGACCCTGTGTTCGGATTCAGCGGGTTGGAAAATGGATGGATGGATGGATGTTTTTTATACTGTTTGCCATTGTATAGCACTGATCACCATTGGCATGTATTGTATCGTACATTTTTTATCTTGGTTCTCCATGAAAACATGAAATTAAAATTGTTTCTGAGTCTTTTCTACAAAATACTGGGGTAAGTAATATATAAAATAAATAATTTTTGAGTGGAGTATTCCTTTGATAAACAAACAGTAGCATGCAAATAATTAGCCATTTTATGTCCACATCATTGCAAACTTACCGAATTCAAAATTTGTTTAGAAAGAATTAAAAACTAATAGTATTAAGAGAGCTAATCTACTAAGGCTCATTCACAGCACTACAGAGCTATTGTATATGTATGATTAAGACCTAAACTGCACTAACATGGACAAATCTGCAAACACATCCAGTTTATTTGTTTTAGCTGTCCATTCACACTAGGATGACATGGTAACACTTTAGTTTAGGTACTGCAAAAATTACTCATTTAACCTTATGTAACAAGACCTTAACAAACACTTCTTTGGGTCTTAATAACACTTATTAAACATAATTATTGACATGATGGTAAAATGACTTGTTAATATGAAGGATCCTTATACTTAGATTCTTATACTTTATTTTATACTAAATATGTAATTGTAGTATAGTGGCCAATTTTAGATAAATATTTGCTCCCTGAGAAGATGCAGGCTCCAGTTGGGTGCAGGTGCGCTTGAGTGTGTTTCGTTCTGCGGTTAATTGGGAAACTGGCTGACCATGCCGCAAACATGGGACAAGAATGATAAGAAAGAGTCAGATCGGGAGAAAAGGAGGTTAAAAGAAGGATAGAAGAAGGCAGGAGATGGACAGAGCTGGTGTGGGCAAGCAATTGAATAAGCGAGAGATTTAACGCCAGGCAACCAGTAAGACATCCCAAAGGAAAAGTGTGTCCAACGCTCAGGGGCAGAAGGAAGCCACTCCAACTGAGCGATCTAGGAGTTGAAGTGACTGATGCGCTGCGTGTTTGGAGGGTCTCTGCGTAGGTACGGGAGAAAGGCAGCGGGAGCTTCAGGGATATCGGAAGGCTCAGTGAGGCATCCCACGTGTGGAGCCATGGACCACTGGGGCATGAGCCTGGTAGTGGGAGTCAGAGGCTTGTTGTGGTTCCCATGTCGGGACCACAAACGGCAGCAGGGGCCCAAGCCAAGGAGCAGCGCAGAAGGTTGGCTGAACTGTTGGTTAGGTGCATCCTTGGTTGCAAGGTGACATTTGGGGTTAAGCCAAGGAGTTTGACATGTTTAGCAGTTTGCAACCGGCACTGGGATTTCAAATTGAAGAGTCCTGCACAGTGTTTTAGCTTCATTTTAATGGATTTTTTTATTTTAACCTCCAGAAATACTTGTTCTTATGGATTATTTATTTATTATGGAATTTTTCAGTGTACCTTTGGACACTTGAGTTGATTGTTTTAATAAAAGCACTTATCACTTTAACACCTGTCCCTTGCTTTATGTGTGTGTCCTTATTTATCTGGCTCATCCCTTGGGTATGTTATCGGCAATAACAGGTTCAAGAGGCTCCCAGGATGCACCAGGTAGCATGGGGCCGACCCATACCTTCATAGTAATAGCAAGAGCAATGTGTCTCAGTTAAACCACCTCAGACCACTTCAAAGTGAAGTTCTGTTTGTAGGTCACATTGCAGAGATGAATGTACACTTTTTCTGATGCTTTGTAAGTGTTATGAAGACCCAAAGAAGTGTATGTTAAGGTCTTGTTACATAATAGTAAAGGAGTAATAGTGCATTTTTGCAGTACCTAAACCTAAAGTGTTATCAATAGCAGTTTTAAGCACTGAAAATGAATGTTTTTGAAAAAGCTCTCCAAAATGTATAAATTTGAAAATGCTGGGTCTCACATAGCAGTGTGGATATGGAAAAGGGAGGTTTTTATTTTAAACATTGACATATAATTTTTGTATGATTATGCACTGTATACAGTTTTATTGTGATAATGCAATATTTACCTACCTTATACTCATTTAGAGAAAATCCAAGCAAAATGACACCTTTTATTGGCTAACTAAAAAGATACAATATGCAAGCTTTCGAGGCAACTCAGGCCCCTTCTTCAGGCAAGATGTAATACAGAAACTGGAGTTCCATGTGTTTATATACACACTCTAGGACAAGAAACAACATTGGTAAATCTTTAAATGAGAAATCCTAAATTTAAAAAGATTAATAGATTCATTCAGGCTAGGGTTAATGTAACAAGAGAGAGAAGAACAATGTATGGTCAAGATCTTTGGATAAGATAACTGTCCAATAAAGTCTTTTGAAGTTTGTAATGAGTTTTTCAAAACAATGTGGATCTGTAGACAGGCTGTCTGTCATTCTGTCATTATACTCATTTGTAACTTTTAGAAGTCCACCTTTGGGTCTTCATCAGGTGCTCTTGAATTCCCTCATGGTTTCAGCATTTCAGTTTATTTTGCATTTGCTCTTTAAACATACAGTAAATTGGTCTTTGCTGACAGATATGAAAAAATATATATGGTTACGCAGTTTCAGTCAACCTTTTAGAAAATTATCTGAAAATGATAGTTTTGGACAGAAAATATTTGAAATGAAAATGGTGGTTTTAAATTTACAGCATCTGTGTTAATGTGAAGTTACCCTAAGATTACATTTATATGGTGACTGAAATAAGTTGTCTATTAATATTATTATCAAAATCCTATTTTTTTTTCAATTGACAGCTTGAATCTGACTAAGCTGTATACAGCTGTGACCAGTGAGATTTTACAAAAACATAATGAAATTTAACGATGGTGTAAGGTGAAAAAGTGCCAATTGTAAAGTTTAAGAAATTACAGTAAGTTTAAAGTTAAAAACAAACCAAACCAGTATTGTCCTCACAATACCACTGCAAAAAAAATATTTTATGCATGGTATGCTCTTTAAATATACAGTACTCACATTTATGTAATGCTCTTAATGCACTTTCTGTGTTCTTCCAGCTGATGTCTGGCTCTAACTTGCATCAGTATTGTAATGGAAAAAACAAGTTAAGAAAATGATTTTTGTCTGGTTTTGTGCTTTTATATTTTTCATTGACGTTTTGGGCTGCCATGTTTGCTGGTGTCTGTTTACTTTTATAGGGATACAAGATGACCAACATGACGCAAAGCAATGTGGTGTGATGGGGGTAGTCATGTGGTTAACTAGTCATATCACTCTGTTGTGGTCATGTGATTTTGGCATCTGTGTAAAGATGTTAATTACCCAGACGTGTAAGCATGGTCACATTCTCTGCTCGTTTAATATTTTTGTAATTACCATGCATTTTTGCTGAAAGTTTAAAGCATTTTGTTGCATTATTTATTCAAATATATTAGCCTTTCAGTTTTTCAGCTCTTTTACTCTGAAACATTTTACCAGATACATGACCCCTAATCTCTTTGCCACACAAAATAAGTTTCTAAAATTTTCCATCATATATAATTATTTTTCATGGTTAAAAAACAGGGTACAAATTATGTGTGGACAGTATTGAAGACAGACAATACTTTTTGTATTATTGTATTAATGCTCATTGATACAATAGTTAAAGTCTGGCAGTTGCCCATGCTGACTGCATTGAGTCAGAAGGTGAAGCGTACTCGCAAACTCATAATGCAGTATTACTTCAAAGAAACCTAAGATGCACTGCTTTCCACTTTCCGAAATCGGGATGTGTGTCAGATTTCTGTCTGAATTCTTCTTAACTCTTCAGAAGCCCAGAAGTCACCATTTTAAGCAAAAACAAGCAAATGTCTAATGTTCTAACATAAAGCCAAACACATTGTAAGAAAACAGAAAGACCTGGGGCCTCATGTATAACGCCGTGCGTAGAACTCACACTATAACATGGCGTAAGCACAAAAGCGGGATTGTGCGTACGCACAGAAAAATCCAGATGCAGGAATCTGTGCGCACGCATACTTTCACATTCTTCCACTACATAAATCCCGATTTGCGTGAAAAGTAACGCACATGCACGCGCCTTCTGTCCCGCCCCAACTCCTCCCAGAATTACGCCTCTTTGAATATGCAAGTCAATATAAATAGCCTTCTGTGAAAAGACAATGGGAAAAGCACAGGGGAAAATATAAGAATTTCAGCGAATACCAAGTGGAGGCAAAGGAAAAACATGCTATTTGTTGGTTTAAACAGTGGTATAATCAACAAAAGAAAGTTGATCAAGTGACAGAGTGTCGGAGAAACTCGAAAGATCAAATTCACAAAGTCGCACAGTGCCCGAAATAAAAAAGAAATCACATATCAAAGTCGCTGTGAAAAGGCGAGTTGTAGCCCACCGTCTGAGTGTCATATGAAAGCGTATTAGGGTACAAACAAAAAACATAGGCACACAGTGGGAAAAAAGCACGAAATGTCAACTTTAATCTCGAAATTTCTTAAAATCGTTTATTTTACTAGTTTCTCAAGTAGCATGTTAAATGCTTTTTTCTGTGTTTGATCTTCTATGTGCTCTATGTGTGTGAATCACTACGTGCTTCCGTTCTTTCTCTTTCTCCGACAGGACACAGAATGCATTACATTCGAGATATTACAGCTCTCTGAATAATTAAAATACTGAGATGTATACGTGATATCATTTTCATGATGATAGGAATGAAAGCATGTTATTAAACATGGGAACACGGTGGCGCAGTGATTGTTCATATCTCACGCAAGAGGCTTGTTGCACCATGTGTGACCTTCGATGAAATAATTTATTACAGAAGTACTGTCTCTTTCAAACGTACTAACCTCCAATTCCTGTCCATACTTTTCTTTCTCCAATCGCCACACAATCAGCTCTGTAATAGACGTGAAGCCATTTGTAAGCTTAGAACGCCGATTCTTCAAAACTTTTAAGGAACATTGAAATATCTTCGTAGTACATGTTTAATTATTCTATTTGTCTATCCTTCCAGTGTCGCGTCAGCACCAGCAAGAATACAGCGCAAGGCAGGAGCTATCCGTGAACTAGCTAGCGCTGCGGCACCGTGTCCTCACATGTTTAATTATTAGCAATACAGATTATTTAAATGAAGTTAAAGTTTTATCTGTATACTATAAGCAACATATTTTGCTGCATTTCATCTTAAAAATGATATTGTCATCATACGCGCTTTATAAAGTAGCGCAGGTTGTGCAATATTATAACTGTAGTGCAAGTTTACAGTGAGGTGATTGAGTGCGTTTATAGTTCTTGGGATGAAACTGTTTCTGAAACGCGAGGTCCGTACAGGAAAGGCTTTGACGCTTTTTGCCGTGGTTGAGGTAGTGTGTACTTGAAACTGTATACCGATAATTCTCTTTCCGATCATCTGCTGCTGTGATTCACACTCAGATACAGTGATATAAATACTCCGAGTGGTGCAGTGAGAGTAATATGGAAAAAAATGATCCGCAGTGGCAACCCTTAACGGGAACAGCAAAAAGAAGAACAAGATGCAGTGAGCGTAACAACGCAAAAGCAGTTCTGGTATTTGGAATACTATGGCTATTCCCTGGCCCATTATATTGCAGCAGGTTAATTACAATCAGATGTATTACACTAATAAACAATATGCAGTTAATTTCAGTATATTTATAAAGCCGCGTCAGGAATGTGGAGCTAAGAAAGAAAGGATGAGCACACAGGAACAGTAGTTTGACCATTCTGTGGACCATTATATTGTTACAGGTTAATTACAATCAGATGCATTAAATTTATGAACGATATGCGGTTAATTTCAGTGTATTTGATAAAGCCGCCGCCGTGGATGTGGATCTAAGAAAGGGTAACCACACAGGAACAGTAGCACTGCTTTGACACTGGGTGCCGCCAGTCTGCAAAACCGGGCGGATAAATTGCGTACGCCAAGGAATGAGTTACCATGAAGATGTGCGTGGCTTTACGCCAAGTTTAGGTTTTATACATCGCGATTTGAGCGTGGAAAGGTTCGTACGCAACATTTCTGTGCGTACGCACCGTTTATACATGAGGCCCCTGGTGTTTGAACTTCTGTAGGTAAATGAAGACAGGAGGCAGTTGTGTGTAGTCTCGTCAATTGAAAGCCATTCCGAAAAAAGCTGTCTCCCTATGATATGCCTAGAGAGGATCAGCCACAGAAGAAGAAAGTTTTGTCTGTTAAGTAGAAGTCCATTGTACAGTGGGCAAATTTAGCCTTTGTCTGTATTCAATACTATTCACACATTATCTATACCCTGTTTTTAACCATGGAAAATCATCATATATGATGGTAAATTTCAAAAAATGTTATTTTGCTTGCCAAAGAGATTAGGGATCATGTAGTTGGTCAACCTTTTCAGGGTAAGAGGCAAAACTACATCATTGGTGTTGTATGAAAACAAAGTTAATTTCTGGCAGGAAGACTACAAGACTACGGCCTAAAAAATTGTCATGCGTAAATTGACAAAAAAGTGTTAATGTTAAATGTAGGAGAATTTTCCAGATGTAGTGGTACTTGTTTCAAGGTTAATCATGGCTGGTATGAGAAATATATTCACTTAATGCTAATGTGATGTATCAATTCAGTACCACGAAGATAGTCAGACACACTACTGTTTTAACTTATGTTCTTCTTTACTTCTTTTTTTGAAACACGCCCTAAAAACCCTTTTGTTACTTTAAGCTTCCAACTACGGCAACTCCAAAATATCAAAAATACACAAACATACAATTTTAATACACCACAGCTAAGACCTGTCAATATGTAAAGGACAACAAGACAGCAATGAAACAAGTGATAAAGCAGTGGAAACTATGAATGTGAATCAGAAGAATCATCTGCGGAGCATTCTGAACAAAAAAGAAGACCAAAATAAAGTGTATATACTGTAATGAACTTTGTATAGTATTTCCTGTTAATTTTATATTTTCTGTTAATTATGCTTTTCTCTTTAATAAATTATTTTAAATTATGTTTGCTTCTTGAATTTGGTTTCAGAAAATCATTTTTTGAAAAGGTTGGTGTATCTCAAATCATGGGCCATTTGGTAGTTTTACAGCTTGCCTTTCTTTCTCAGGCTAGTTTCAGTCAAGACTTTTACATTACATGCTGTCTCCTGTATTTTGCCTCCTTGTCCCTACTAAAAATGTAGCATTTCTACAAGGTTTTCTTTTTTGCAGGGTGCATATAATGCATGAACATTAACAAAAGTGAAAAAGGAAACATGAAACAAAAAAGACACAAAACACTGAGTTTCTTCAGTCAGTAAGCAAATCATGACATCCTGTACCGGTTGTAGTAAAACCTTTCAAATCTCTTTTTTTATTTAGTGAATTTATCCCCCAATATCCTGAATAGGGCGGCACGGTGGCGCAGTGGTAGCGCTGCTGCCTCGCAGTTAGGAGACCCGGGTTCGCTTCCTGGGTCCACCCTGCATGGAGTTTGCATGTTCTCCCCGTGTCTGCGTGGGTTTCCTCCGGGCGCTCCGGTTTCCTCCCACAGTCCAAAGACATGCAGGTTAGGTGGATTGGCAATCCTAAATTGGCCCTAGTGCGTGCTTGGTGTGTGGGTGTGTTTGTGTGTGTCCTGCGGTGGGTTGGCACCCTGCCCGGGATTGGTTCCCTGCCTTGTGCCCTGTGTTGGCTGGGATTGGCTCCAGCAGACCCCCGTGACCCTGTGTTCGGATTCAGCGGGTTGGAAAATGGATGGATGGATATCCTGAATACATTTACTTGAATATTGAATGGCTGGTAAGCAGATTCTACACCATAAGCACAGAGTGCAAACCAGGAAGCTATCTAGAGCAGGACACCATGCAGTTCATCACACAGCAAACTCGCACACACATCCACACTGGCTCATGTAGGGCCTTCTTGTTAATGTGGGTAGAAAATTAGAATGGATGGAGTATTCCCAGCAGAAAATAGTCAGAATGTCAAGATTCTACCCTAAATGCCTGTGTTGAGATTTCACCCCAGGACAATAGATGTGTGAAGCAGCTCTGTCAGAGACAGCATCATATGTGGACATGACATTATATAAAGCAGATACCAGCAAGTCATACAGAGAATCTGCATTACAGAAGAACTTGGAAGCTTTAAATGGGGCATGTAAGTGTTTGTGCTGTTTTCACATATTACAGTATTTTGAGTATGGGCCACCACTGAAAAATCTTCCATGGATTGCCATTGAAATCTTTTCACTTTTTTGTATTTTCTTCTACTTCTCCTCCAATTTTATTGCATCCCCATTAGCAAGAGTGACAAAGGATAAAACGGACAAGTGTACTTGCGATCTGTGGAGGGCAAATCTTCATATGATCCTGCCCTAGCAAAGAGAGTTTTTTGTGTATTCATTCCCTTTGTAACCAGTATAACCAGTTTTACAAACCACTAATTGACCTAAACTACTGATGATAATTTGTTTCAGTTTTTCCATATGCATGGGAATACTTCCATTGTCATTCTTATTCTCATTATTTTAAATTGCTTCATGGGACACTACTATCTGGTAAGTCTGATTTTCTTTTGGTTGCAGTTTGTCAATGAATAGACTTTTATTTATTGAAATAATTGTCACTGAATTATAATTGAATTTTGCAAATGTTTCCTTCTCTTGCTGACTTAATCTTATAGTGGCTTGAAGTCGACCAATTATAAAAATCCATAACTAAATCTTTCCTGAATATGTTGGGAAATCAAAAAGCAATGGGCTAATATGCCTGGCTGAGCTGCAGTAGTATTACTGTTACTGGTTGTTATTCCCATAAGATGCCATGCTGCTAAACTGAGAAATTAAATTTTGTAGTGACAGTGAATAGGCATCTTATATTTCATTCATTCCCACTGGATTTCACTGAAACTCTCAGATGGATCATGTTTGTGTCAGTTTGTAAATCATGAAAAGACATTTTTTTATTTCACTTCTTCCCCCTGGGTTTTGTCAGCTCGCTCCACATAAGTGTCAGTTTTTAAATCACCTGTCACCTTGATAGTCAGTACTCTAAAGGAACACATTCTGCATTTTACACACAGAAGTGTAAGTCTTATAAACTGCAATAATATGTACATTGTATGTGCTAATCAAAAATGTTCAGATTTGAATATTTGTTTTAAATCATAACTGGCATATATTGAGAAATTAGGCTAGAACAAATTCTCTTAGTGTACATTTTTAAAGCAGTTGTTCTGTCATACCTTATTTGGCAATACAAAATAAATGTACTGTACATGTCTTGATTCTACACTAAATGAAGCTTGCTATCTGGGTTTGATTTTTTCACATAGGATATAATGCCTTCAGCAAGATACAAATATGTAAGCAAGTCTTTTTTTTGGTTATTTTACAAACTTACATTATGTTACTCTATTTTAAATTGCTTAGTTTACCTCTCCTTCATAAAAGTTGTTGTGTTAGAGACTACGGGCAAAATTTCTGCCTGCCAGCAGCAGATGCCAATTTATTATGGCAGTATTAAATTTTTAAGTACTGCTTGATGTTTTTGACATGGTGTATAAATTTTGCATTGGACTGCAGCATTTGGTGAATGAATATTTTAGGATCAAAGAGATGCAGTGCATAATATAATAGTTGACAGACAGAAAGATTGCTTTTCCTGATTATTAATAATATAAACCATTTCACTTCAGTATTGATAAAAAAAAGAGTTATTTATTTCTTTTAGGATACTTTTCGTGTGTAATTTGCACATTACAAATTCTAGTTCTAGTTTTCTTCTTACACCCCATGACACACTATCAAGTATATTTACATCTCTGAATGATGAGCAAGAGCATGCTCCTGGTGATTGCCTGGCATCCCTTCTTGTGTAGACTGATTAGGTCTTGGCTCACTGTGATGCAGAACTGGATTGAACAGATTTGAAAATACATAAAGAGAAAAGTTTCCCCTTCTTCTATAGCTTAATACGTACAGTATTTGCTCTACCCCTCATTTCTTCCATTTATTCATTCAACAAGTTTCAGATCTTTTTGTGTAGTACAAGGCATTGGGGTAGTGGTGTCTATGCTGGCAGCAACTGCAAAACAAGAAAACCAATCCCATGGTTTTTATGCATGTTATATGTTTGGTTTTAATACAATGGTTGATTTATATATACATATAATAGAGGGTTTAAAACATCCATTTATACATATTTAATCAATTAGACGACAGAAGATACGATGAAATGCTAGGGTCTCCCTGAGATCCCCATTTACTTGTGTGCAGAAGAAAAAGCTCCTGTTTTTGAATGAAGTTTTGAGACTGTTCCTGCCTTCTCAACAATAAAGTTATTTTCCTTGGAAATCTGGTCTCACCTTCCTGTCTCTCATGCATCTCTGCAACCCAAGTGTGACAATATACTGTACATACACTACCTGTGTTACCCAACTTTGCCTGGGGAATTATCTTAGTCGATAGGCCTTAATTATAATGCCATTGTTTAATCAGATATATAAAAAGTACTAGCTGTGTTGTAAGAGTTGAATTTGAACCCTGGTCCAATGTGCACCTGGCATGTGTCTGAGTCTCATATCCTTCTGAGCTTATGCTTAAAAGCTGACGCTGTTATTTTATTATTCACTATGATAAATGTATTTATTGTTATTTTATATAACCCCTTAAGAGAAAATGTTATATTTATGGCATAACCTTTCTTCTATAATACTGAGAATTGCAGTAATCACTGCATAGGTTTTTGATGATATTTCAAGATCTTTTTTAAATGGTCAAAACACCTTTGCAAAATGGTTAACGCTTTTGCCTCACGGATCCAGTATCCTGAGATATAGCAATTCTCCATTACAATTGACCAGACCATGGAACATCTGTTACATAGTTGTAGTTACAGTACATACCCTGATGTTTTTATTACATTTTGAAAGTACAGATACAATGTAACTATGAAAGTACACTTGTTTTTGGATCAGTGATAAATTGTTCCATTGTAATTATATAAACTGTGGAATAACAATAACAACTGAGTAATTAACTATGACGTTACTTTGTATTACACATTAAGTACGGAGTAATAACTCGTAGTTACACTGTACTTATACAGGTAATTACATAGTAGTTACAGTGTAATTGTGGGCACTTAATGTGTGGGCTGCCCATGCCTTTATATGGTTGGGGGCAGTCCCTTGCCATGATGATCAAGGAAATCCCCCACAAAACACATGATACATACGACAAGATGTTTAAGCATAAGGAAACAAAATAATCAACATAAACAAAGAAATTAAAAATACATAATAAAAAAACGAAAGATTTAAAAGTGACATTTAAACCCCAGCCAGGGTTCACAATTAGGTCAGAGCTGAGAAAGCTCAGTTGTGGTACATTGTAGTTTGTTTGGTGTCTTAATAAGTATTGTGTTTCTTTATTGGATTTTCTGTTTCTTTATTTTTTTTCTGCTGTTTTTGGATTTTGCTTTCTGGATTTCATATTTGGACTTATTGACTCAGAAATGCCTTTTGGCAACTGCCAATTACTTCTTTGTGAGCTTTTGTGGCCATTTTGTTATTTCTAAATAAATATTTCTTAATTTATAAAGAATTCCTTGAGAATGTCTCATCAACCAAAGGATTTTTATAGCTTCTTTTCTTTGAAAGACATCTTTTGATACTTTGGGACATTTAACATTATTTTTGTGGCTAAAACCCTTTTGGATTTACATAAGTTAAACCAAGCCAGCAGAGCCCGTTGGGGTGAGACCTTTCCCAAGCAGGTAAAGGAGGCTAGGTCTGGCCAATGAATCCTTTTTGAAGCCTCTCACGCCTTTCTCATTATGGTTCTGATCATGGAAAATTAAGCCCAAAATGTCCATCTTTTGTGTTAGCTCTCATTCAAGAAAAGGTCTATGGATTAGATTAAGCCATCTTGACTTAAATCCAGAGACAATAAAGTTAAAAGCAAACATTTAAAAAAGAACTATGTTGCAGTCATAGCACAGTGGTTACATTTCATTGTCTTCCTCCACGAGGTGTCTATGTGAAGTGTCCTGTTGAGCAGATCCTCACCAAGTTAGGCCTTGCTTTCCCTTGCTTTCCCTCATAGGACACTGTTCCTCAATATTTTGGGTACAGTATGAAAGTAATGTAAAAATGTATTGTACGGACATGAATCAAAAGGTGATATACTGTATTCTTCTTTCCAGAATAATTATATATTTCATCACTATTTAACTTTGTTCAAGCTATAAACACACACTTTTATCAGTGACGTCAATTTTTCCTTTATTAGTAGTGTTGTTTGGTATGAATCATAGAAAGAAGCTTGCTGATTGCAGATAACAATTGACAATGGAGTTTCAAAAAAGGCTAAAACTATTGCAGAAACATGTAATCCACTTTTATTGATTTTTTCAGAACCCGTCAAGTAAATCCAGTCACATACAGATTAACATTTCTCTTTTCTTCTAAGGTTTATCCTACCTTTCACATTTCTTTGTTTGAATCTGCTGTGTCTACTGCTCTGTAGCCCATTGCTCCTGATTTGGGTCATTGTTGTGTGTCATACAGCATCTTTGGCTTGTACATCCACACACATGGCTGAAATCTAGATTATAATGTTGCATAAACATTTTAAAAAGAGACATAAATAAAAATTTAAGCCCCTCCCTGGGGCTTAGCAACTGTATTACACACATGTTTTGCCGTATCCATAACCAAAAAGATTTCCTTTCACCTCCAGTCTCTCTTTCTTTCTGTCATTCAGTGCTGAAACCAATGCTCCTCTTCACCGCTCCCAATGAGTCTTTGCTCCAAACTGTCATTCTAGTTGTAGGCTCAAATTCCCGATAGTTGTAGTTTGTCTTTCCAAGCTCACATCTCATGTCAGTGGCTTTTTAAAGTTGCTGGTACTTTAGGATAGGGCTCCCTCTAGCAGCATCTAATGTTCCTGTAGCCATGAGCTATGTACTATCTTTTAAAGTTTGAGATCTTCTTTTTTTATCTGTCTTTTTGAGAGCAGGGCCTGCCATTTTCCAGATGGCATGCTTAGTTACTTTCTGCTAGATTGTCAACGATGGTCTCCTACATCACTCCTCAGTTAAGGATCAGGGCATAGTGAGTTATTTTCTGTATAGAGTCCTGGGGGTACACAGGCTTTCTCCCAGGACCCAATTTTCTGTCACTTTCTGTTTGTGTTGCTCACCCTAGTGACAGTGCCTATAATCCCTTAGCAAAGGTGTGCTGTGAGTGACCACTAGTCTAGGCTTCTTTGTCTCTTAAGTCAGAAATCTCCCATGCCTTGGACTATGATTTTGAATTCCTTCTCATTACTTCATAGATATTTTATTTAGCATTTATTATCCTCCCTTTTTGAACCCATTAGCTTCATTATTTTGTCTTCCTGTGACTTTTTGCATTTATTTTGAGCAATTTGTATGAAAAAATGTTTATCTACCCATAATACCCTGTCTATTAAGTACATTCAGCACAGCCTCTGCCCCACATTTACATTATCCATCCTAGCAAAGTGCAATGTTAATGGCCTATTGCATACATCCTGTATAAAGCAAACATATATAAACTGCTCAAAGAAAATAAAAGAAACACTTTGAAAACACATCAGATCTCAATGAGAAAAAAAACATGCTGGATATCTATACTGATATGGACTGGGTAATGTGTTAGGGACAAAAGGATGCCACATCGTTTGACAGAAATGAAAATTGTCAACCTAAAGAGGGCTGAATTCAAAGTTCAAAGTTAAAAAATGATGCGGCAGTCTAATCCATTTTGCCGAATTTTGATTGAAGCAACTCAAAATCGTACTTAGTAGTTTGTATCCCCCTACGTGCTTGTATGCATGCCTGACAATGTCGGGGCATGCTCCTAATGAGATGACGGATGGTGTCCTGGGGGATCTCCTCCCAGATCTGGACCAGAGCATCAATGAGCTCCTGGACAGACTGAGGTGCAACCTGGCAGAGTTGGATGGACTGAAATATAATGTCCCAGAGGTGTTCTATTGGATTTAGACCAGGCGAGCATTGGGGCCAGTCAATGGTATCAATTCCAGGAGGAACCCAGGAGCCACTGCAGCAGCAAAGTGTCTGACAATGGGTCCAAGGATTTCATCCCGAAACCTAATGGCAGTCAAGGTGCCTTGTCTAGCCTGTAGAGGTCTGTGCGTCCCCCCATGGATATGCCTCCCCTGACCATCACTGACCCACCACCAAACCGGTAATGCTGAACGATGTTACATTCAGCATAACATTCTCCACGGCTTCTCCAGACCCTTTCACGTCTGTCACATGTGCTCAGGGTGAACCTGCTCTCATCTGTGAAAAGCACAGGGCGCCAGTGGTGGACCTGCCAATTCTGGTATTCTGTAGCAAATGCCAATCAAGCTCCAAGGTGCCGGGCAGTGAGCACAGGGCCCAATAGAGAACGTGAGGCCCTCAGGCCATTGTCATGAAGTCTGTTACTGAAAATCTTGGTCAGAGAAATTCACACCAGTGGCCTGCTGGAGGTCATTTTGTAGTGCTCTAGCAGTGCTCATCCTGTTCCTTCTTGCCCAAAGGAGCAGATGCCGGTCCTGCAGATGGGTTAAGCACCTTTTATGGCCCTGTCTAGCTCTCCTAGAGTAATTGCCTGTCTCCTGGAATCTCCTCCATGGCCTTGAGACTGTGCTGGGAGACACAGCAAACCTTCTTGCAATGGCACGTATTGATGTGCCATCCTGGAGAATTTGGACTATCTGTGCAGCCTCTGTAAGGTCCAACTACCACCTCATGCTACCAGTAGTGACACTGACCATAACCAAATGCAAAACTAGTGAAAACACAGTCAGAAAAGATGAGGAGTGAAAATGTCAGTGGCCTCCACCTGTTAAACCATTCCTGTTTTGGGGGTCGTCTTATTGTTGCCCCTCTAGTGCACCTGTTGTTAATTTCATTAACACCAAAGCAGCTGAAACTGATTAACAACCCCCTCTTCTACTTAACTGACCAGATCAATATCCCAGAAGTTTCATTGACATGAGGCTATAGTCTGATTAAAAAGTGTTCCTTTAATTTTTTGAGCAGTATATATATATATATATATATATATATATATATATATATATATATATATATATATATATATATATATATATATATATTATTTTTAGACAACACAATTGTGTCTGACAATACATTTTAAACATAGTTCTAGCTAATAAGATTAGTACGTACAATAAAAACAAAACATTTGATTGCTGTTGCAAATTGTAAATAGAAAGGTAAACTTTACAAATTGTATAAAGAGAAATGTAAAAATGTATTCCTTAAAAAACATAAGTATCATCACTCACTGCATGACATAATTTACAATGCCAACATTTTCTCATAATAATAAAGATCAGATAAATGATTTTTATATTGTGAAATGTGAATGTTTCATCTTCCTAAGAAGATCTTTCATGGAGAGAGAAGTATGATTTATTTATCTTCCAAAAAATTATTAAGGCAATCTGATGAAACAAATGATAGCATTTTGGACTCGGTCAAGTTAAGCACATTCTGCTAGTTAGGAGGCAAAGGTTGTGACCTGTGAGATGTTATATTTTAATAGGCTACTCAGGGGAGCTCTTCCTTTTTTGCAGTAACTGCTATGGAAATGCAACATGTGATTTATATCCCATTGACCCTGTTACACATGAGGCAATATGGATAATAAATAATAAAAGGTAATAAATATAGTATTATGTTTCATGAACAGAAAGCATATTACACTTTGGAGTCATATATTTCATTTGCTCCGTAGGTTTCTAATACATTTTAGAGTTTCAGTCATAGTGGCTTAGCTCAGCCAAATGAAAAATCAGGAGCAAAAAAGTGCAAAATGTTCAATAAAATATTGCAGCTAAAACAAAAGACTTTCACAAACAGCTGGTCTTTATTGGACTAACTTCTTGTGTAGTGAATGGTAAAAGAATGACAAAAAAAACAAACTCTGAAACATTATGCAAAGAGCATATCATTTTAAATATAAAAAATCCACTTTACATGGAATTCATCCCTAAGCCAAATCTACCATCTGTACAAAGGAAAAACAATGTGTTCTACTAGGACAAGGATGATTTTATTTTTGTATATAAAATGGTAACAGAAATATATGCTTTAAGAGGGTAAAGGAAGGTTTATTTACTGCTTTTAGTTCATTTAAATGATTGCTGTTGTTTTTTGCCTCTTTATGTGAGTTTTTCACTAATTACCTCCTCTACAAGTATTAGTAGAAGTTATTCTTGTTTTATTTATTTATTTTTTTGCTAAAGAGTGTGTCTTAAACACTTTAAATAGTTTGTTATTTTATTATTTGCAGACTTACAATTTGTAAAATGAACCCTTGCAACACAAGTTAACTAGTTTCCAGTGTGGTGCAGGCTTTTCAGTATTACACTTATAAATATAAGTGGTTTTATGTGAAAACTTCTCTTCCTTTAAATTGCTACGATCTAATCAATATTTCTGCAGTCAGTGTTTAAATGGTATGTGCATTGCTTGTTAGCTGGCTTTTCACTGGCTGTCCCCAATTACCTGTGTGTGTCCTTGTGTCTTATATTTAAAGACAGGCTTGGCAATCCAAGATTTAAAATAGCAAGCAATGTGAAAAACTAAACAAAGGATCATTTATCAACTTTGCAGTGACAGTTTTTTAAATGTTTTCTAGGTACCCCTGGCTATAGTGCAAAACTGTTAAATTTAATAGTGACTGCTTTTCAATATCAATCTTACTTAAACATTATTTTATTTTGCTGTTTAAATTTTAAATATCTGTTGAACAGTTGATCTTATCTAACAGTACTATCTCAGTGTTCCAAAATAATCTTAAAATGTATAGAGCGCTTCATTACATTGTAGAACAAAGCTGGAAACAATTACTGTAGGGTTCAGAAACTAAAAGAACAATTGAACACATTGCTGTAGCATCTGTTGTGAATGATTAGCTAGAGAAGCCAACCACTGATCTAATCAAGGCAACCTAAACAACACAAAGAAATATATTAACTTGTGGAATTGCCAAAATTATTTGGGAAATAAATAGGTCATTCAACCTCTACACTTTTGCACTTTCACAGGCTCTCAGTGATGTGGAAACATATGTTAATAAAAGTGGAACGGTCATCTGAAACAGAAGGCTGAGTAGAAATTTGATAGGATTGTGGTGCTGTATTTAAACTGGAGATACAGTAGGCAGAAAGCATGTGATGAATTGGAACTAGAGAATGCAAAAAACTGAAAAAAAACCCAACAAATCAAAGAAAGGCTGAAATACTGGATGGACTGTAGCTAACTACAGTATGTATGGGTGTTTGTTCTACACTTACCTGTTAATATCACAAAAAGATAGATAGATAGATAGATAGATAGATAGATAGATAGATAGATAGATAGATAGATAGATAGATAGATAGATAGAGTTAGGTCCATAAATATTTGGACAGAGACATCTTTTTTCTAATTTTGGTTCTGTACATTACCACAATGAATTTTAAATGAAACAACTCAGATGCAGCTGAAGTGCAGACTTTCAGCTTTAATTCAGTGGGGTGAACAAAACGATTGCATAAAAATGTGAGGCAACTAAAGCATTTTTTTAACACAATCCCTTCATTTCAGGGGCTCAAAGGTAATTGGACAAATTAAATAACTGGAAATAAAATGTTCATTTCTAAGACTTGGTTGAAAACGCTTTGCTGGCAATGACAGCCTGAAGTCTTGAACTCATGGACATCACCAGATGCTGGGTTTCCTCCTTTTTAATGCTCTGCCAGGCCTTTACTGCAGCGGCTTTCAGTTGCTGTTTGTTTGTGGGCCTTTCTGTCCAAAGTTTAGTCTTCAACAAGTGAATTAAAGCTGAAAGTCTGCAATTCAACTGCATCTGAGTTGTTTCATTTAAAATTCATTGTGGTATGTAATCTAACTTTAAACAGCCTGAATTCTGACTTGGCTGAATTATGCAGGCATAATACTGTTGGTGTTAAGGAGCCCCCGTAGAATTTCTTGACATACATCTGCTGAATAATTTGTTGGCTAAACATCCTCAGCGTTAGTGTGCATTGTTCATAGTGGCACTCAGTTTCATTTTAATTCTCTCCTTTGCTATGACCTCCAGGGAGTCCAGAGTGTATCATATAACTGACCCAGCCCTTTTAATTAGCCTGTTAATTCTCTTGAAGTGATATTACCAGCTCAACACACCACAGTTTAGAAAATTGCAATGGCCATCACAGAGTTGTTGAAGATATGAAGGATCTCACTTCCCACATTAAAGGAACACAGTCTCCTAAGAAAAAAACACTTGCTCTGTCCTTTCTGTGTTCCAAGACCAGTCCAAGCTGCCATTAATGTGGACCCCCATGTATGTGTAGGATTGTTACACCTCTACATCCACTCCTTGAATAGTGACTGGACATAGAGGCTGTTTGGTGCAGTGAAAGTCAAACACCAATAACCACGAAACAAAGTTCTCCACCTGACTCCAGTACATTGTCTCATCCTCTTTATCAATACACCCCATAAATGCAGAATCATCTAAGAATTTCTTCAAGTGATATGACCTGGTGTTATATTTATTGTCTAAGGTGTAGAGTTATGAGAAAACGAAACAGGACTGTTAATAAAGAAGTTAACCTACACTTTGATCTTCTTCTTTCTCTTTATACTTTCCCACTTCTATGTGGGGTCAATGTCCTTGATCAATCTTCTCCATACAGCTCGGCCCTGCACCTCCTCCCAAGTCAAACCCTTTTCCTTCAAATCTTCTTTTACTTTATCAGTCCTCTTCTGCTTTGGCCTCCCTCACTTTCTCTTTCCCAGTACTTCCATTCCCATCCCTCTTTTGCCCACATATTAATTGTCTTTCCTCATCTAATGTCCATGTCTTCAATCTTCTTTTCTGTTTTTTCTTAGATATATCTCCCACTTTTTTTGTAACTCTGATTGTCTTATTTCTTATTGTTCTTTTCTGTAACTCCACGCATCCACACACAATATTCTCAATTTCTGCCATGTCTAACTTCTTCTCCTGTGTTCCCTTTATTTCCCATGTCTCAGCTCCACACATCATTGCTGGTGTTACACCTGTCTTAAAAACCATACTTTTAACGTTCTCCTTAATTTTTTCATCACACAATACTCCTGATACCTTTGCGATGGACAAAGCACATGGGCGGATGTCCCAGATGGAAAGGAGTATGGTTCCTTAAGCAGATGGGAAGCCAGGCCTATGCCATCACAATAGGGCGAAGATCATCCTATCTCACCCAGAAGACAGGCAGAAAATGCCTATGCCAGAGTGGGTACACTGGCATCCTGGCTCACTTGGGCCAAGGAAGAAAGCTTACTGGAAGGACTGGGGAAGATGAACACAATTGAATATCCTTTTCCCTCATATGCTGGCTGGCAGTCCCCTTGGTCCCCTCCTTTAACCGTCACCTTATCGTGGTGGAGGGGTTTGCGTGTCCCAATGATCCTAGGAGCTCTGTTGTCCGGGGCTTTATGCCCCTGGTAGGGCCACCCAAGGCAAACTGGTCCTAGGTGAGGGATGAGACAAAGAGCGGTTAAACAAATCTCCTATGAAGAAAAACCATTTTGGACGGCGTTTTCCCTTGCCCGGACGCGGGTCACCGGGGCCCCACTCTGGAGCCAGGCCTGGAGGTGGGGCTCGATGGCGAGCGCCTGGTGGCCGGGCCTGCACCCATGGGGCTCGGCCGGGCACAGCCCGAAGAGGCAACGTGGGTCCCCCTTCCCATGGGCTCACCACCTATGGGAGGGGCCAAGGAGGTTGGGTGCAGTGTGAGTTGGGTGGTGGCCGAAGGCGGGGACCTTGGCGGTCCAATCCTCGGCTACAGAAACTGGCTCTTGGGACGTGGAATGTCACCTCTCTGAAGGGGAAGGAGCCTGAGCTAGTGCGCGAAGTTGAGAGGTTCCGGTTAGATATAGTCGGGCTCACCTCGACGCACAGCTTGGACTCTGGAACCAATCTCCTTGAGAGGGGCTGGACTCTCTACCACTCTGGAGTTGCCCCCCGGTGAGAGGCGCCGAGCAGGTGTGGGTATACTTATTGCCCCCCAACTTGGAGCCTGTACATTGGGGTTTACCCCGGTGGACGAGAGGGTAGCCTCCCTTCGCCTTCGGGTGGGGGGACGGGTCCTAACTGTTGTTTGTGCGTATGCACCGAACAGCAGTTCGGAGTACCCACCCTTTTTGGAGTCCCTGGAAGGGGGGTGCTAGAGGGCATACCTTCTGGGGACTCCCTCGTTCTGCTGGGAGACTTCAATGCTCACGTGGGCAATGACAGTGAGACCTGGAAGGGCGTGATTGGGAGGAATGGCCCCCCTGATCTGAACCCGAGCGGTGTTTTGTTATTGGACTTCTGTGCTCGTCACGGATTGTCCATAACGAACACCATGTTCAAGCATAGGGGTGTTCATATGTGCACTTGGCACCAGGACACCCTAGGCCTCAGTTCGATGATCGACTTTGTGGTCGTGTCGTCGGACTTGCGGCCACATGTCTTGGACACTCGGGTGAAGAGAGGGGCGGAGCTGTCAACTGATCACCACCTGGTGGTGAGTTGGCTTCGATGGTGGGGGAGAATGCCGGTCAGGTGTGGTAGGCCCAAACGTGTTGTGAGGGTCTGCTGGGAACGTCTGGCAGAGCCCCCTGTCAGAAGTAGCTTCAACTCCCACCTCCGGCAGAACTTCGACCACATCCCGAGGGAGGTGGGGGACATTGAGTCCGAATGGGCCATGTTCCGTGCCTCTATTGTTGAGGCAGCTGACCGGAGCTGTGGCCGTAAGGTGGTCGGTGCCTGTCGTGGCGGCAATCCCCGAACCCGCTGGTGGACACCGGCGGTGAAGGATGCCGTCAAGCTGAAGAAGGAGTCCTACAGGACCCTTTTGTCCTGTGGGACCCCGGAGGCAGCTGATAGGTACCGGCAGGCCAAGCGGAATGCGGCTTTGGTGGTTGCTGAGGCAAAAACTCGGGCGTGGGAGGAGTTTGGGGAGGCCATGGAGAACGACTTTCGGACGGCTTCGAGGAGATTCTGGTCCACCATCCGGCGTCTCAGGAAGGGGAAGCAGTGCAGTGTCAACACTGTATATGGTGGGGATGGTGCGCTGCTGACCTCGACTCGGGACGTTGTGGGTCGGTGGGGGGAATACTTTGAAGACCTCCTCAATCCCATTAACATGCCTTCCAATGAGAAAGCAGAGCCTGGGGACTCAGAGGTGGGCTCCCCCATCTCTGGGACTGAGGTCACCGAGGTGGTCAAAAAACTCCTTGGTGGCAGGGCCCCGGGGGTGGATGAGATACGCCCGGAGTTCCTCAAGGCTCTGGATGTTGTAGGACTGTCTTGGCTGACACGCCTCTGCAACATCGCATGGACATCAGGGACAGTGCCTCTGGATTGGCAGACCGGGGTGGTGGTCCCCCCTCTTTAAGAAGGGGGATCGGAGGTTGTGTTCCAACTACAGAGGGATCACACTCCTCAGCCTCCCTGGAAAAGTCTATTCAGGGGTCCTGGAGAGGAGGGTCCGTCGGATAGTCGAGCCTCGGATTCAGGAGGAACAGTGTGGTTTTCGTCCTGGTCGCGGAACAGTGGACCAGCTCTATACCCTTAGCAGGGTCCTGGAGGGTGCATGGGAGTTTGCCCAACCAGTCTACATGTGTTTTGTGGACTTAGAAAAGGCATTCGACCGTGACCCTCGGGGAATCCTGTGGGGGGTACTCCGAGAGTATGGGGTACCGGCCCCCCTGATAAGGGCTGTTCAGTCCCTGTACGATCAGTGCCAGAGCTTGGTCCGCATTGCCGGCAGTAAGTCGAACCCGTTTCCAGTGAGAGTTGGACTCCGCCAGGGCTGCCCTTTGTCACCGATTCTGTTCATAACTTTTATGGACAGAATTTCTAGGCGTAGCCAGGGTGTTGAGGGGGTCCGGTTTGGTGGGCTCAGGATTGGGTCACTGCTTTTTGCAGATGATGTTGTCCTGTTTGCTTCATCAGGCTGTGATCTTCAGCTCTCTCTGGATCGGTTCGCAGCCGAGTGTGAAGCGGCTGGGATGAGAATCAGCACCTCCAAATCCGAGACCATGGTCCTCAACCGGAAAAGGGTGGAGTGCCCTCTCAGGGTTGGTAGCGAGATTCTGCCCCAAATAAAGGAGTTCAAGTATCTCGGGGTCTTGTTCACGAGTGAGGGAAGAATGGAGCGTGAGATCGACAGGCGGATCGGTGCGGCATCCGCAGTAATGCGGGCTCTGCATCGGTCTGTCGTGGTGAAAAAGGAGCTGAGCCGCAAGGCGAAGCTCTCAATTTACCAGTCGATCTATGTTCCTACCCTCACCTATGGTCATGAGCTATGGGTAGTGACCGAAAGAACGAGATCGCGAATACAAGCGGCTGAAATGAGTTTCCTCCGCAGGGTGTCTGGGCTTTCCCTTAAAGATAGGGTGAGAAGCTCAGTCATCCGGGAGGGGCTCAGAGTAGAGCCGCTGCTCCTCCGCATCGAGAGGAGTCAGATGAGGTGGCTCGGGCATCTGATCAGGATGCCTCCTGGACGCCTCCCTGGTGAGGTGTTCCAGGCACGTCCAACCGGGAGGAGGCCCCGGGGAAGACCCAGGACACGCTGGAGGGACTATGTCTCTCGACTGGCCTGGGAACGCCTTGGGATTCTCCCGGAAGAGCTAGAAGAAGTGGCCGGGGAGAGGGAAGTCTGGGCATCTCTGCTCAAGCTGCTGCCCCCGCGACCCGACCTCGGATAAGCGGGAGACAATGGATGGATGGATGGACAGTCCCCTTGGTTTGGAATTCCCATGTGGATGCCCGCAGTGCATGCTGGAACCTGAAGTTCTGTGATGCAGCCCTGTTGGGTCCCGTTTGGGCCACCAGGGAGCTGAGGGGAGGTTGTGTCTGGGGTTGGGTGCTCTTGGGCACCCCCTGTGGTTCACACCGTCTTCCAATTGCTCCATCCACAGTGTACTCTATGTGTTATCTCTGCATCTAATGTTCCATCCACTCTTTTCGATAGATATCCCTGCAGGCTAACTTCTGAATCCTGATCATTATTAAACCTCACATAATCTGTCTTCCTCATATTTATCTTCAATCCTTCCTTATCTTTATCTTCAATCCTCTATTTTCCAAAGCTCTCCATTCTTCCAAGTTCCTCTCCACTTCCACTTTCCTGATGCTACACAACGAAATGTCATAAGCAAAAAGCATGCACCAGGGGGATTGGTCTTTTATGTAATGACTCAACAGACACATAACCGGACCAAACAGGTAAGTTGATCCCTGGTGCAGACCCTACTCTAACTGGTATATTGTCTATTATCCCAACACTGCTCCAACCCTAACAGTCCTCACTCCCTTATACATATCCTGGACAATTCTCACATTATTCTCTAGTACTCATTTCCCTTTCATGCACCTCCTGTCCTCTTGATGTGACACTCTATCATAAGCCTTCTCCAAATCAATAAACACCATTTTAATCATTCCTGCTTTTCTTTATGTTTCTCTATGAATTGTCTCAGTGCAAAGACTGCATTAATTGTTCTCTCTCTGGCATAAAACCAAAATGCTCCTCCCTTCTGGTGGTCTCCTCCCTAAGCCTACTCTCAATAACTGTTTTCCAATTTTTCATTGTGTGTGACATAGTCTTTATCCCCATTTATTTTTCACAATCCTGAATATCTCCTTTCTCCTTATAAATTGGCTCCTCTAGTACTTTCTGCTGTTCATAGATCTCCTGCATTAGGTCCCACAACACATCTACTCCCTGTTCTCCTTAACTCTTCCGCACTTCTGCTGGTATTTCATCTGGTCCTGTTCCATTTCCATTTTTCATTCTTTTCAGAGCCTTCAAATATTTCTTCCTTATTCTTGGTACTAGCCCTTCATTTGGGACTCCATCCCCAAATACTACCCTTCTTCATGCAATAGCTCTTCCATCTACTCTTGATACTATCACGCTTACTCAAGACCACACTATCCTACACTTTGATAATTGATAAAAAAAATTACATTCTTTTCCAGAGTGTGGGAGAATATTACAGGGCTGGAGTTCAATGCAAACAGAAAGAAAAAGGCAGAAGAGGATCTGTCTATACTTCCTCTAGGTTGGTCACATTCTGTAGCAAACATACTTAATGTTTTTAGGAATGTCCTGATTTATTTAACAATTTACTATACAGTAGAACCTCTGGTCACAAACATTTCCAAACACGTACAAATCAGGTTATGATCAAAAAGTTTGCCAAAATTTTGCATCTGTTCACGACCACACGCTCTGGTGGTGAACAAAAACACTGGTGGCCAGTTTCCCTACACGCCAATGATTTGCCATTCTCCATTTCCCATTTTCTTTTGTTTGCGTATACAGGGCCTAACAAAGCAGCTGATGTTGCAAAAGGAGTTACAATGTTAACCAAGCAGAGGCCTCATGTGTTGGAAGAGGTGGAAAAACTGTTGCTAGTGTGGTTGAACAAGAAGCAACTTGCAGGGGATAGCATAAGCAAGGCGATCATATGTGAGAAAGCCAGAAAGATTCATGGCGATTTGATGAAAAAAAATCCTTCTTCGAGTGGCGAAGGTGAAGAATTTAAAGCCAGTAGAAGATGGTTTGAAAAGTTTTGCAAAAGAAGTGGCATTTAATTTTTTCCCCTTTGCTTAAAACTAATAAAAAAAAGTGTTTACAGCAAGCGGTTTGTAAGGGTCTAGCGCCAGCTCTTACAATGTTAGTTTTCTCTGTTGTTCAAGGTTTTCTCAGTGTTATTCAATGTTTTTACATTTAGTTTACTATTATACTATTATACTGTGCATTCTATGGTATAATTAACTATTTTTGTGCTTAAAAAATATATATATTTACATACAGTTCGTAGGGTCTGGAACAGATTAATTGTATTTACATACAATCTTATAGGGAAATTATGTTTGGGTCGCGACCAAATCGGGTCGCATCCAGAGTTTTGGAACGAATTACGATCGTGACCAGATGTACCACTGTAACTCCATAACCGTGAAGCCTGCTATTCTCTTTTGCGATATGTATTACATTAAGACTCTGAGATAGAAAACCATGCAACACTGCAATGACACAATGATATCAGTAGTCTCAAACACTGCATATTTTCTGAATAAAAAAATTGCTGTGGGAAAATGAAGAGTCTATTGATCAACTGAAATATATGAACAAGAATGTCAAATTGGAAATGTAGTGACAGGGAATACTCATCTCTCTAGAACTGCATTGAACTTTGAAGTCTAGAAAACTAATTCAACACCTTTTAGTTACTGATCTATGAATAGAAGTAAATGGGATTCCTACATTTATTAATCTGGCTGTCTATTAATGACTGAATAATCTAACAGTGGTAATAGTGTTGATACTTAAATTAAATGTTTTTAACAATACTGTATCTCTGGAGTAGTAGGCATTGAAGCACTTAAGTGGTCCATCCACTTAAAACAGCTGCAGGAAAGAAGGAAAATTTTATAGTAGTGTAATAAATGTGTAGGCATTATAACAGGGGTCAACGAACTTTTTAGTCGTTACCCCAAAATTTATTTGGTTTTTCTAACATTACCCCTGGGATTTGAAAGGGAAAAAATCAAAATCTGTTCAAAATTAAAATATTTTATTGCACCAATATGAAATATTAAAGAATAAATAATGTAAATAAATTAAATATAAAAAAGAACTCTCTGCTAAAGTGAAAATAAACAAAATATTTAATAAGTAACAAAATAAACAAAACAAGGCAGTGAACAAAAAAATGCATTTCACACACATTTTGAGAAATGATATTGTTTCATTTCTGAAACAATAAGATCAAAATTGGGAGTTTTGGAGGTAAGCGCGATTTGAATATCGTTTTCGTAATTCAGACGATTTCTTTGCTTTGTTTTAATATTCATTAATGTGGAAAACCCTTGTTCACAAAGATAAGTTATTGCAAAAGGCAACAACCTTTTGACCGTCTCTTCGTGTGCGATATTGAAAGCCAAAAAGATGACAGACTGGTTTTATTCTCAAACTTATTACGCACTTCATTATTGGATCGAAGTTCAAGAATTGTCTCTGCCAATCCTTGAGGTTCTTCTGTTATTTCAGCTACTTCACAATTAAAGGGATCAACAACCCAACTGATAGTACTTAAATCAAAATCAGGAAAATAATTTGAGAACCGCTCTCTGAGTTTTGTAAGATGTCTTATAACTGTATCTTTGAAGTCATCAAAAATAATATTAACTTTGGAAATGCAGCTATTTTGTTCCCATGTATTTTCTGTTTCCAATATAGAAGTTTTCATCCAAATGCTGATATCTTTTCTCTGGCTGAAATGATGTTGATGTTTTTTCCCTGCAATTCTTTGTTCAGTGCATTCACATGCTCAAAAACGTCTGTTAAATATGCAATATGTGCAACCCACGGGGTGTTTGTGAACTTGTCTGCAAGAATATGCTTTTGATCAGTGAGGAAAATTTCAAGTTCAGTTTTCAAAGCCCACACTTGATTCAAAACATTCCTACGAGAAAGCCTTCTTACTTCTGTGTGGTAGAGTAGGTCTGTATGTTCAGCCTCACCATCTTCACATAATTCATGAAATAGGCGCATATTAAGTGCATGTTGTTTGACAAAATTAATGACCTTAATAACATCATGCATGACGGTTTCCAGTACAGGTTCCAAATGCTTAACAAGAAGCGCTTGGCGATGGATCATACAGTGAGTAATTTCAATTTCTGGATTATTCTTTTTTGCCAAAGCCGAAAAATCATTAATATTACTCAACATAGCTGGAGCTCCATCAACAGTCACTGCAATGCAGTCTTTCCACTTCAAATTAATGCTTGGAGTATCAAAATATTTATTCACCTTATTAAAGACATCAATACCACGTGATCTCAATTCGAGAGGTGGACAAAACAACAATTTCTCTTCAATTGCATGTGTACCTTTGTAGCGAATATATACCATTAGCTGTTCATTGTTACTAACATCTGTAGTTTTATCAAGCTGAATAGCAAATTATTTACTCTATTTAATTGAAGAAATACCTTGTTCCCTCACATTTATTGCTAAAATAGAAATTCTTTCTTTTACTACTTTTGCAGACAAGGGCACTGAATTCAGTTTCACGGCCTCTTTCTGACCACACATGATCTCTACCATTTTCAAAGCTGCTGGTTTAATTAATTTAGGACCAATTGTATGTGGTTTCTTGTTCCGAGCAATCAACCAGATTACTTCAAAGCTAGCCTTTGCTGCAGAACATTGATCGAATATGCCTCTCAAGTTGCTGTCCAGTAGGGAATCCATTCCTGGATGGGTTTATCCATTCCCGGGAATTTGAGAATCCCACATTTCATTCCCGGGAATCCTGGGCTCCCAGGGATGACACAGTGCACGGGCATCTCACTTGTGAATGGTTTTAGAACGACCGACACTTATTTTTAATAAAACTACTGCAACATGTTCAGGGCTGTTGTCTGATGAAGTGCAAGCTGCAGCAATGGCGCCACCGTAATTATTTTCAACTATAACTCTTATTTCTTGATCGATTTTTACACTTTTTTACGCTATATATGCGAGCTTGGCCGTTCCCATTTGCGGGAATGAAAAATGTCCGGGAATCCCGGGCTCCCGGTAATCGACTGTCCAGTCTTTGTATTTTAGCAGACTTTTCTAAATTTACAAAATATTCCTGTGACTTGGAAGATAGATGTGAATGTACTTTCAAACATACAACGCACTGTGGTTTCATTATTCCCTTGTCTTCTATTTGTGTGAACCCATAATTGAGGAACTCTTCATGGTGTACTCTCTTCCTATTTGAAGCCATCTGAAAGGTAAAAATCATCCGTGGTTATTTGTTGAGCATACGTCGGTTATATTCAGGCCTTTTCACTTATTAATAGTTTCACTTTTGTTAATAAAACATTATGTTACCTTGCTCGTCAAAATTTTAACCACAAATATTACATTGGTGTGCAAAACGACTAGGTTAGAATGGCGTACATATATCAGCAACACATGTGACCATATCAATACTTGAACACCTCGCTACGCTCCCGTACGCTGTTCATGCAGATACAAAATCAGACGGCAGAATACACAAATGTAGAATACATGTATGCTGGCGCCACGATGTGAATGATGACTGTACTAAGCTAGTTTCAGCAGTCGTGTAGAAGTTTAAATTACTAAAATAATGTTTTCACATTTCATTAATTTTTTTATAATGTATATTATTTTTATTTAGGTTAAATGAGTCTCCATTACCCCCGAGATTTTTGTTTTTACCCCATTTGGGGTAATTTACCCCGAATCGCCGACCACTGGCATATAGCATCAGCATACTGTAGAGTAACATAGAGCATAGCATGTTGCTTGCTCAGTGCAGGTATGGAAATCCCTTGGGGGTGCTATTGAACTTCTGGCCTGGCCACTTCTAGATTCTGTTTGTAAATCATATAATTAATCATATACAGTAATCCCTCCTCCATCGCGGGGGTTGCATTCCAGAGCCACCCGCGAAATAAGAAAATCCGCGAAGTAGAAACCATATGTTTATATGGTTATTTTTATATTGTCATGCTTGGGTCACAGATTTGCGCAGAAACACAGGAGGTTGTAGAGAGACAGGAATGTTATTCAAACACTGCAAGCAAACATTTGTCTCTTTTTCAAAAGTTTAAACTGTGCTCCATGACAAGACAGAGATGACAGTTCTGTCTCACAATTAAAAGAATGCAAACATATCTTCCTCTTCAAAGGAAACAGAGAGGAAAACAAACAAATCAATAGGGCTGTTTGGCTTGCGGTACAAAGTGTTGAAGGCGGCAGCTCACACCCCCTCCGTCAGTAGCAGGGAGAGAGAGAGAGAGAAAAACAAAGTCAAAAATCAATACGTGCCCTTTGAGCTTTTAAGTATGCGAAGCACCGTGTAGCATACTTAAAAGCTGCACACAGAAGGTAGCAACGTGAAGATAATCTTTCAGCATTTTTAGACGAGCGTCCGTATCGTCTAGGTGTGCGAACAGCCCCCCTGCTCACACCCCCTACGTCAGGATCACAGATAGTCAGCGCAAGAGAGAGAGAAAGAAAAGTAAGTTGGGTAGCTTCTCAGCCATCTGCCAATAGCGTCCCTTGTATGAAATCAACTGGGCAAACCAACTGAGGAAGCATGTACCAGAAATTAAAAGACCCATTGTCCTCAGAAATCCGCGAACCAGCAAAAAATCCGCGATATATATTTAAATATGCTTACATATAAAATCCGCGATAGAGTGAAGCCGCGAAAGGCGAAGCGCGATATAGCGAGGGATCACTGTATTAACTTGAAAAGTAAGTTGAAAAAATCTAGTGGCAGAACAGAAAAAGTGTCGGTACCATACCATAGTCCAGGTAAGTTTTAGTAGACCACAAGGTTAAACACTCGACTCAAATGCTGTGTTTGAAAGCATACTGGAGAGCCTTATATCGATCAGATGGGGCATTTACAGGGAGTTGTACTGGATATGTTTGGAAATTTTGGAAGGGGTTAGTCATGGATGATTTAAGCAATGAAGCTGCAGGGAATTTAATGCAGGTCAAGTTTATTAGAAAAAATGTACTATAACCAAACACATTGAAAGAGTGATATTGGCTCACAAACACCGATTGTAGTGTCAGTAACAAAACTTTCCACACTTTTTGTGAATTTAATTACAAAAATAAAATCTTTCAAAACAAAATAACTGTACAGTTACAAGACCAAAGACTAATTTTTTAATTTACTATTTTAAGGCACCAAAAATATAGCATGCCAGTTTTCTCTTTGTATTCTAAAGTAAACAACAGAATTTAGACTGCAGTAGTTACTAAGCGTTAAGAATACAGTGATCATAGCATCATTTGTGTAAAGTTAACTGTTTCTTCTATTAATTGGTTTGGCAAAATTGGTGGGTAAAAATTCAACTTATTTTCAGCTTGCAGAAAAAAATATTACAAGGAGAAGCTGAAAATGGTTTGATGTGAAACGTATTACTCTGGTAATGTAAATACAGGTGACGTATTATGTTACATAGTCGGTATTTTAGCCTTAATTACTAATTCCGTAGAAGATATTAGTCTATCCATCCATCCACCCATTTTCCAACCCGCTGAATCCGAACACAGGGTCATGGGGGTCTGCTGGAGCCAATCCCAGCCAACACAGGAACCAATCCCGGGCAGG
Organism: Erpetoichthys calabaricus; assembly: GCF_900747795.2. Lineage (NCBI taxonomy): Eukaryota > Metazoa > Chordata > Cladistia > Polypteriformes > Polypteridae > Erpetoichthys > Erpetoichthys calabaricus. The sequence goes on from NC_041396.2 coordinate 181,810,603, forward strand.
GTGTCAACCCACCACAGGACACACACTAGGGCCAATTTAGAATCGCCAATCCACCTGGACTGTGGGAGGAAACCAGAGCACCTGGAGGAAACCTACGCAGACACGGGGAGAACATGCAAACTCCACGCAGGGAGGACCCGGGAAGCGAACCCAGGTCCCCAGGTCTCCCAACTGCGAGGCAGCAGCACTACCCACTGCGCCACCGTGCCGCCAGGTACATACAGCATTATAGAATTATGAGTTTTATCTCAGTTTTCTATGGTATGTTTGCAATCATGTGTGGTGCTTTGTGTTATAAAATAAAAGTAAAAGAAAAATCAGTGACTTACAATAAAGAAAATGACATGCGCACTGATAATTGGGCTTAAAATAGTGCACTAAAATATTACTCTACTTTAATTAGTAGTTTTGAATTGAACTGAAAAAATATGGAACAATTGCATTTGATTTGACATCAATTAATGATTTTTTTGGTTGCTGAGTTTTAATAGATAAGTCTGAAATTGATGGTAGGTACTTTGTGCACTTCAAGCCCAAGCAAGCAGCACTAACTTCATCTGTCAGTCTGTTTCTTTTGTCCATTTTAATGTTGTTTAGTACTGAGAATAAGGTCTTGCAAAAGTATAGTGCAGAAAATATGCCAGTTTTAGGAGGAATTAAGAGGGACAGTTGAGAGAAAGGTAAAACAGCACATGCTTAGGAATGAAGACTACATGCCCTTTGCAGAAGTGCAACCATGCAGAGAAAACAATGTCAGCATTTGACTTTGCAGACTCTTATCGAGACAACATACCAAAATAGTCTTTGAGGTTAATAACATCCTCACCAGCAGTGTTGTTTATGGAAGCTCTGAACCGCACAATGAAAAAACATTATGGGATAACCTATCTTATACATATCCCATATGTACGTGAAAATATACGTACGAGATAAGGGTTATTCCATAATGCTTTTTCATAGTGCGGTTCATAGCTTCCCTATTTGTTGAACTGGCTCCTGGCACAATATAATTCAATGCATTTCATATGAGTAACAAATAGAAAAGCTGATTTCACACAGACGCTGGTAGTGTGCTCATTTTGGAGAGTACAGTTACAGATCTCGGATTTGCGTCATGAAAACGACCTTCCGGTGCAGCGGTTAGAACTCAACTGAACTGTGCGGCTGCTGTAATGAAAGGTGATGTGCTGATATGGATGGTGAGAATCCATCTTAAGCTCTGGGTGGTGCAGGGTCTCATATTTCTTATATTTTTGTTCGTTCAGTTTCTTTGGTAACTCAGGTTTTGGGGAACACTGAATGTCGTGGCGTGTCTCCTTTGACACACATGTCATAGGTTCGCCATTACTGAACTAAACTAACAGACATGGTGGACTGAATAATTTCATCTCATTTGTCAACTTTATGTTCTTATCTTCTTATATCTGAAAAATGTGTACCTTTCACCATTCTTACTAAGCATTTCATGTTTACCTTTCCACTTTGTCTCCCGTACACAAAATACACATCTCTCCTCCTATTCAACACTTCTTAAACTGCTTAATACCTTTTACTCACTACCTTATCTTTATTGAGTCCGCCACCAAATGAGCCTCACCACAGTGAATCAGTTCTAGGTCTCCAGCTTTCAGTTTAATGTAGGCAGGTGGGGCCATTTGCGTGGTACTATGAGCTGTATCTCACCCATGCTTTGCAATTCCTATTGTCATATTTCATTATCAGGGAAGGTATTGAGGCAAACATTTCTATGGCCAGAAATTCATGCAGATGCCAACTTCCTTTAGTTGCCCTTTACAACATGCAAGAGAGACATAGACTTTATTCTAACCCAGTTTACGGGGGTAACTACACCATTTGCCACATGCAGAGGTATTGGTTATGTCCTTATCTTTAAAGAGCAACATATTTTGAATTGCTATTGCAGACATACTGGAAACAACTTATAGTAGAAGCCAGTATAATGTATCTCAAGGACAATCCTTTGACAAACTCAGCAGTTGTATCTGCACAGCATACCTTCTACTCAGCCAAAGTTGATTTTCTCACAAAGTGAAAATGCCTTCAAAAGCACATTAAGTAGAACTGCAAGCCAAGCACAGGCAAAGAAGAAAAGTGGAATTTAATACAGTTGTAGGCAATTTATGACATGAATTTTTAAATGTTCTTTTATCATTAATAAGAGTGGTATGATAAGTACAAGGAGATAAAAGACACATTTGTAAGATTGCCAGACATGGGAAAAGCTTGAATTTAAAAACGAAAGTACAACAATAAACTTCTTTAGATATTTGAGACTGCACTTTATAAAGTAAATACCAGTGTCTTGGATACAGAAAAATAATGATAAGGATAGAATGCAAAACAAAATAATAATAAATAATACTATAAGTCAAAAAGACAGGAATTTTTATCTGGCGTCTAAATGGTAGTTACATACAGTTTAAAACCATATTTTGTTATATGTAGAGACATATCTATAGTGATGGAATGTTCTAAACATTCTAAACATATTCATTCTCTAGGAGAAGCAAACAGGATCCAACAGTGTACATGTGAATACTCTCTAATCTTCTGAGTGGTCTTTAATGATGCTCAACGGCTACAGTATGACGAGTTTGTATACAAGGCCACAGTAAAAGGAAATAGATCTTGATGGTCATGGTCCGCTGTCCCAGTTCCAATTTCCTAAATCGTATTTCTTTTTAATATTGTTAGGAGCCAATAATTCTTGAGGGACAAGCGACAGAAAGCACTCATCCAAAAAGTGATGTGACAAACATGGCAGCACACAATACTGAAACAAGTCAAGCCTGTAATTAATTTCTATCTTTAAATTCCTATCAGTAACATTTAGATGGATACAGCTGACATGGCAGCCGGAGTGATGCAGGCTGCAAATGCTATTCTACAAGTCAGAGATACAACAGAGATGCAAATCAAGCAAAATTGTGCAAAATCTTTAACTAAACAAAAAGAGGGGAGGAATATTGACTAATAACTAATTAAATCCTATGAATACATGCAGATTGCCAGTTTTCATTCAAAGAAATAAATTAATTCATTCATGATCTGACAGCAAGGAGATGGTAGGTTTTCTCAATTAAATGTATGGTTTTGTTGGTATTGTCAATTCTTAAGTAACTCATTTTTGAGACAAAAAATGCTTTTATCTAAAAAAAATAGTCCCAAAACTACATTGGCAAAAGATTTTTCAGCTTTTTGTTCAAATTATACTGATACATATATTGCAAAAAAATAAATCTAAGCCAAGTGAAAAGTATTTAAATCATGAAATTAAATCTAGTTTTCCTTATTGTAAGAATTATTGACTTATCCAAAAAAATTGTATTTATGATTATTTAGCTTACTTTAAGAAATCTTGTCAAATAAATTTTGCTTACGCCTTTGGCAGATATTTTTGCTAAATACAAGCAAAACCACTCCCATTTAAAGTTTTTTAAAATTTTGTCTAGTTTTTGCATATGCATTTTTTACAGTGTAAAGTATCAATATGGAGTGTATCAAAACAAATTTAAGAGAGAAAACACATGGAAAGCAACAACAACATCCACAAGGAAAATGCTTTGGTAACACTTTAGTTTATGTGCTACGAAGATTAATCTATTACTAATTTACTCTTATGGAACAAGACCTTAACAATGGACTGTTTTGCTTTTAATCACGCTTACAAAGCATCAGTAAAGTGTTTATTCATCTCTGCAATGTGGCCTACTAATATGCCGTCACTTTGGAACAGTCAGAAGTTTCTTAAAAAAGACAAGTTTTCTCTTGATATTGTATCCATCAATATATGGCCTGTGAATACTTCATATTCATAAGTAATTCTACTAGCATATCAAATGCCACACTGCAAAGAGATGTATAATCACTTTTGCCGATGCTTTGTAAGTGTTATTAATGCCAAAAGAAGTATTTATTAAGATAATGCTCCATAAGAGGCAGTGTGTAATAGATGCAGTTTTGCAACATCTATACTAAAATGTTGCAAATACTTCAAATATAAAAGAATTGCAAGAAAGTGCCTCTGTAGCAATATAATCAATTCATCCATCCACTTTCTGAACCACATAATCCTATTATCAGAGTCTTGTCAACTAAAGTTTGTTGATGTGACGCTGGACACAAGGCAGCAACCAATCCTGCTAGTCTATCACCAGTCACACATGCATCATTGCTTTTGATCTGGCAACTAACTAACTACTTGTTTTAGCAATATATAAGGGAACTGAAATATCTGGAGAGAACTCATGCAGATAGAGGAAAAATGTTATAACTTCATACCGAAAATGCTTAGACAACGGTTAAAACCCAGTTTTCCGCAGCTATGAGGCAGCAGTGTCACCTACATTACAAAAATGCTGGAGAAAACAGAATTTTGTAAGAGTGCAGGAAGAATTAGTCATGTTTAAAATAATAAAGAACATCATGTTAAAACAAAGTTTATTTTGTACTGCAGAAACAATGCAAATTAGTGACTTTTTTCAGGTTGGGAAGTTGCAAATTGAAACAGTGACCACAAAGCAACCCTGGCTCCAAGGAAATGCCACTGCGGTTACAGTTATGTAACTGAATGGAGGGATTGTCGTGCTGCACAGTTTTTCACTATACTGGAAATGCCAATGATCTAGCCCAGTGGTTCTCAATGTTCATTCCTCAGAGCCCTTTCTGGATGCAGGTTTTTGTCCCAACACACGTCTTTTCTTAATTGGACTCCTACCATAATTAAGCAAGTCATTATTTCCCAATTTTTTTGTTTTTTACATCCATTGGGAAATTACAAACTGATTATGCTATATTTTTACTGAATGAAGCAGGAATTTATATGTGTTAGATGGGTAAGAATTCATTGTTTTTCCTTTTAATTGTTTTTTTAATGTTCTGACTTTTTAGATAATTATTTATTAATAAATACACAAGTGGGTAACACTGAAGTACTGTAGTTTCTCCTGTCAGAGTCATTTGTGCTGGTGTTTGCTCTGCTGAACATAAACTGTCTGTATTTACATATGATTAAGAAAGCAAATTACACAGAAAAGGTGATTTAAAAAGTTAGCATCTGAATATAATGAAAAATACAAATACAGGGGGTCCTCAGGTTATGACACAGTTCCGTTCCTACAACAGTGATGTAACCTGAATTTTGGTGTAAGTCGAAACACACCCTAGCCTAAGTCACTTACCTACCCTAACACATTTGCAAAATCATAATCTAGAACATAAAAACACAACTAAACCACAGAAAAAGGAAAAGGACATAAATATACTGTACTGTGCACTGTACTATAGTAACAGAAAAAATGACAAAAATGAGTGTAAAAACAAATTCCTTACCTTTATTCCTTCTGATCTCTTTACAATGTCTAATTTCACTTCCATTGTGATGGCTTTCCTCTTCTTCGAAGCACTACCATCTGAAGACTTTGACTTTTGTTTAGGAGCCATGATAAGGGCCAAAAAGTCACCAAACAAAGCAACACAAACGGAACATTTGTGCCGCACGCAACCAAACTAGTTCGCCAACTTCCTCACTCAAACGCTGCATACTTCCGCTGCGCGCAACCAAACTAGTTCGCTCACGTAGTCTGTAAGTACGACGCCAAAACACTCACATCTCAATTTTTTTATGTTTTTATGGGAGTGAACCTTGTAAACTCGAAATGTTGTATGTTGAAACGTTGTAACCTGAGGACCCCCTGTGTATCATAATTTTCAATAAGCATAAATCGCGGAATCAATGGAGGCTCTGATCAGGACTCTCGAGAGACTGAGCGAGGAGTCTGAGTGTCTGGGCTTGCGAGTGTCCCAGATAAAAACCAAGATCCAGGCCTTTAATGACCTCTTTTAGGCACAGCTATTAGCAGTGTGTCTGTTTCTGGAGAAAGTGTCGACCTTGCTGAGAGGTTTACTTTCCTTGGCAGTGACAGTCATATCTCTAGTGACTCTTCCTATGAAGTCAGTAGATGGATTGGAAGGGCACGAGGGGTCATGAGATCGCTGGAAAGGGGTGTATGGTGCTCCCAATATCTATGCAAAAGGAGGAAGATCCAAGTCTTTAGAGTCCTGGTGCTTCCTGTCTTGCTATATGGTTGCAAGACATGGATGCTATCCAGTGACCTGAGATGAAGACTGGACTCCTTTGTTATTGTGCCTCTTTGGAGAATTCTTGGCTACCATTGGTTTGACTTTGTGTTGAATGAGTGATTGATCATGGACTCCTGAATGAGGCACATTACCTGCATCGTGAGGGAGCGTCAGTTACAGCACTTACGGCCATGTGGCATGATTCATCAAGGGTGATCTGTCCCACAAGATCCTCATTGCTGAGGACCCAAGTGGCTGGACTAGGCCAAGGGGTCACCCACATAACACCTGGCTGCGGCAAATAGAGGGTCATTTCCAGAGGGTGGAACTGGACCGCTTGTCTGCCTTGGGGGTTGTCAACCAGGATTCCTAGCTGCTTATGCTGTATATGCTGTACCAGTGCACACTCCCCAACCAGACCTGACCTGTACAAATCTGTTACTACTGCAGTTTTCTAAATGCAAGATAAAAGGAAAAAATGGGTTAGCTAAATACACAAAGACAGAAAACAACTGACTGATTGAGAAACTGGTTTGAATAGAAAACCGCAGGGGGCCCAGAGGACTGACCGTTGAGAACCACTGATTAGCCCATAAACAAAGAGTTCCTATCTTAGGTGTTGGTCTTAATTCTGTCTTACTTTTCATCTCACTTTCTTAATCAGACATTTTTTTTATATTTAAATTAATTGTTTTCTCAAATTGATTTTGCTCTTATTTAGTTTATTTTTGTAAGGAATCTAAAATTATGTGATGGGAAATATACTGGGGCTTGAAAGTTTACAGTGTTACTAAATTTAATACTAAATTACTTTTACTAGACTGTTTAAAAAAATTAAAATGTTTTTAAATTTATTTCTCTTAAATATCACTGATGTCATAGTAATTTAACCTGTGGTTTATTAGTTGTGATATGGTATTTGTGTTTCGTGTCTAACCACAGTTAGGTTCACTCATCAAAATTTAATTTCCCTGGACAACGTCCGAGTTTTATGCAGTCAACATGAAGTCATGTCAAATTCAAAATACACCTCATCCTAGCATGCAAGTTTCCTGCCCACTTACTTGCTTATCCCTGAAAGAGCTACCCAGAAATGCTTCTTTAGCACAGTTGCAAATTATATTAAATAGATAACTACTGAAGATGAAGTTCCTACAACATGTAAGTATTTTGTAAAAGAACATTCGTTTCATAATTAATGAAAACAAATTTTTAAGCCAATGATTTTTTGTGGCCATTTATAATGTTAGAGCATTAGCTATCTAAGAGTCCATTTATTCTCTTTAAAAACTAAAGTGCTGACATGTTTACTTTGCCTGTGCCTCTGTGTCTATTATCCATATCACAAGAACAAAATAAGCTAGAGGTACAAGTTTGTTTGATTTTTTTAGTAAGACACCACAAAAATGACTGAAAAAAAGGCAGAACCGACTGGGGAGACCCTAAACACACTGTGATGGAGCGTAATACACAGTGGAAGAACAGAAGTGCTGCACCACTGTAGATGCTTCTCTGTTAAACTGTTAATAACCATTTGAGGCATTCACCCATTTGAGTTAGTTTTCAGTGATCACGGATCTCTGGTTGTCAGATAAGCTTGTCCAAGAACTGCACACAATATTAAGAATTTGAATAACCCAAATTAGTACTGCGTATTAAGTTTCTGTGCAGGTTTATTATTAAATCTGCAAAATATTGTCCAAATAAAAAATCTCACATGCGTTGACTAGTAACTCTTTTCTCATTTGTTAATTTTCTTTTGTCAATGTCATTTTCTGTTTTCCTCCATTAATTGTTTACAGAACCGTGCATTTCAAAGATTTACATTAATAGAGAAAAGACTGAGGACATTTAAAAACATACTAAAAAATGTCTAACTAAATAATTCTCCCTTGTGTCTTTTTTTAATCAGCTGCTTAAAAATACCAACTTCACTTGAAATATGTTAAAGATGTAACCCCTTTATTGAATTATATTCCTTTTCCATAAAATAAAATAAATGAAAAGATATATATTTTTTGGATATGAAAAGTAATTACCATCCTCTTCAATATTTCTAGCCTGGCATTGAGTCATGGAGCACACTGTGATGAAGTGGGTGAGTAGAGTGACACCTATACAGGTCTACAAGATGAGCCCTTGTCCTATATGCCACATACCAGGCCCACCATCAACCAATCAGGTGCAACTAACTGCCATCTCATGATTAGACGGAGATGTAATGCAAGTTATGATACCTGATTTTAAACTCAGCCTGACAACTTCTGTGAAAGCACAATGATATTGTATATTAAAAAAAAACAGTAGTAACAGAGTCTCCCAGGAAAAGGCATGGCCACCACTATCACATGGTGAACCATAAAGATGCAGTTAAGCTCTAAGAACAACAATAAAATAAGGTTTGCATCCGAGTTCAAGGATAGTATGCTGTTATATCATGTTTATAACAGCAAGTTATTAACTAACCTAGAAGTATAATAGTGTTGCAACAACTTCTTTTTTATGCTAAAACTAGCTCTAATTCACTAAGTAAGGTGTTTCACAATTATTTTTCTCAAACTATTTCAAGTGACTCCAGATCTCTGAAATATAGAAGTGGAACTGGCTGTACAGATGAGCATGATGTGCTGATTCTGGGGATTTCTGTAATGCCTTGTCTCTGACACCCACAATCCTGCAGTGGATTAACTGACTTCAGTAATGAAAGGTTGGAATAATGGATATTGCGGACTGGACAGGGAATGTGGAATATTTAAAATTTTGTTTGGGTAAAGATGTTGTGGTGCGATGCACCCTTGAGGTACTATTTCTAAGTATCAGTTGACAACAGAAATAATCTAATTTTACGATAATGAGAACTGTGTTGCTGACACAAGTGCAAAATTATACAAATGTCACAGATTATTTAAATAGACATACAAAGCACCAAAACAACAAACAAGTCCACTTCTAACAATCTTTCCACTTGTCTTTATTTTTTTCTTTACATTCTTCTTCCAGTAAACCATGAACACTTATACCTGTCTAGAAGTCCCCTGAAGGGCAGGAGTTGGGATACTTTTACCCATGCTGAGAGATTGATAGACTAGGGTCTAGGACTCTTAATTCAGTACCCAAAAGTGCCATTTATAGATCTCATACCTATAATAAACTTGTTCTGCTGTCTGCCTCCTGTGGGAATCCTGATAATTTAACTGTGTAATGGTACTGTCATGTGGCATTTCAAACATTTATGTATTTCATTCAGTACTCCATCTATTCTGATTCAAGTCAAACTTCCCTGGAAAGCTGTGCACATAAAAGAACCCATAATCCTTTAGCTCCATTTCATGCCGGGGTGTTGGGAGATATTACTTTCAATAGTTTGTACTTTTCATTTATCTTTCTTTGGTCATTATTTTTGCTTTTTTTTTCTATCCATGTGGTACTTTCACATTTCTTGATTTAATTATATAACTAGGCAGATTCCTCAAGCTGAGAAACTTGATGCCACTGGCGATTATCCATGCAAACATAAAGAGAACATGCAAATTGAAAACAAAAGGCATGCTGGCCAGGTCTCAAATTAAGATCTGCGCACTATTAAACAATAAAGCTTCCTACTATGGTGCCATGTTGACCATTATATAAACTTACTTTTCAACTAAGCACAATTTGCATTAATTTAGGAGCTCATCTTAACCAAAACCACCTTATATTTCTCCCAACTATGACTGATGTCATGTATATTATTAACATATGGTATAAAAGTGACATTAGCAAGCAACATGGACAATTATTGTTGGTGTAGTGATACAATGTATAGCAGGGACACATTTAATGTTCCTCAATGGGGCAAGTCTCAAGAGAATTTTAAAGATGCCATTAGCCTCCTGAAATGACTAACACATCATAATTGATGTGAACATGGGTCACTGAAGGTGGGTGTAGCATCAAAATGACTAGTAGAACTAATCTTCACATTTGTCAGGGTCATTCATACAACTGACAAAGCATCATTTAGTGTCACATTGCGCCCTTTGTTTGTCATCAGAGTGGCAGATTAATTTTCCACTGTGACAAATCCAAGGTTCACTGTGCTTGTGTTATTGCTAGTCACATGCGTAATATACTTTACCTTGGCCAATGGTGTCCCTGAACTGTTTTTATATGCAACATACTGACTGACATAAAATATATGACATTTTAAAAAAGGGATAAATTTCAACCATCTGCCATTTCATTAAGTGGCAGGTTTTGCAGTATTTTATTGATGCTAAGAAAACACAATATTATTTTTGCATACTTGCATACATAAGTAAGCACCGATTTCATCCCAAAGTACCAAATCAAGAGGAAATCCACAGTATGACTAATTTTCTGTTTTTTCTTTATTCCTCCCAGGATTTTTTTGTGCTAGAGTACATTTTTCTAGTAAAAACTGGTTTAGGAAATGGAAGGAAGGTGAAAGGTTGAATGGATGTTGAAAACAAAAAAAAGATACAAGAACAACATTTATTTATATAGCACATTTTCATACAAATGATGTAGCTCAAAGTGCTTTACAAGATGAAGAAAGAGAAGTTTATAAAAAAATAAAGATATAAAATTAAGAATAGGCAATACTAAGTAACAAAGAATAAAGAAAAGTCCGATGGCCAGGAGAACAGAAAAAAAAAAAATCTGCAGGGGTTTCAAAGACACCTAACAGAAATTATCTCAATCAGTCCTCATGGTTTTCAGGCTCCACATGGAAGAACTTGATGATGACGGTCATGTGGACTTCTGGCCTTAAATCATTCAATGTAGGGACAGCACGGTGCTTTGATCAGGAGGTGGTGGCGCAGATCACCACCACAGAAAACCTTACAAAAGAAAAGCAGAGAAAGTAGGGGTTAGTACGGATTGTAGAGCCATGATAAAAATGACACTTAAATGCATATACAGAATATTTTAGGGTTACACTAAAATGAAGCTATCAGAAATCTATGTTAAAATAATGTGTTTTTAGCAGTTTTGTAAAGTGCTCCACTGTATTAGCCTGGCAAATTTCTATCAGTAAGCTATTCCAGATTTTAGGTGCACAACAGCAGAAGGCTGTCTCACCAGTTCTTTTCAGTTTAGCTCTTGGAATTACAGTATAAGGAGGCACTCATTTGAAGATCTAAGGTTACGATTTGGAGTGTAAGGTGAGAGGCATTCCGAAATATAGAATGGAGCGAGATTATTTAAGGCTTTGTAAACCAAACGTAGTAATTTAAGCAGATCTTAAATGTGTCACAGTAAAATCAACATTTTAGTTACAAACTTGATTAATAGTAACTCAGTAATTTACTAAAACACACAAAATTGTTCTATGTAATTATAATCTGACCTATAAATCTATACTAGTTTAAAAATGAGAAACAGTTCTCTGCTAGGTTCAGTATGCATACATATTTCGATAGATAGATAGATAGATAGATAGATAGATAGATAGATAGATAGATAGATAGATAGATAGATAGATAGATAGATAGATAGATAGATAGATAGATAGATAGATAGATAGATAGATAGATAGAGTACTTTATTAATCTCAAGGGGAAATTCGCATACTCCAGCAGCAGCATACTGATAAAGAAAATATTAAATTAAACAGTGATAACAATGCAGGTATACAGACAGACAATAACTTTGAATAATGTTAACGTTTACCCCCTCGGGTGGAACTGAAGAGTCGCATAGTGTGGGGGAGGAACGATCTCCTCAATCTGTCAGTGCAGCAGTACATTGACGGCAGTCTGTCGCTGAAGCTGCTCCTCTGTCTGGAGATGATACTTTTTAGTGGATGCAGTGGATTCTCCATGACTGACAGGAGCCTGCTCAGCACCCGTCACTCTGCCACAGATGTCAGACTGTCCAGCTCCATACTTACAATAGAGCCTGCCTTCCTCACCAGTTTGTCCAGGCGTGAGGCGTCCCATTTCTTTATGCTGCCTCCCCAGCACACCACCGCGTAGAAGAGGGCGCTCGCCACAACCGTCTATAGAACATCTGTAGCATCTTATTGCAGATGTTGAAGAACGCCAGCCTTCTAAGGAAGTATAACCGGCTCTGTCCTTTCTTACACAGAGCATCAATATTGGCAGTCCAGTCCAATTTATCATCCAGCTGCACTCCCAGGTATTCATAGGTCTGCACCCTCTGCACACAGTCACCTTTGATGATCATGGGGTCCATGAGGGGCCTGGGCCTCCTAAAATCCACCACCAGCTCCTTGGTTTTGCTGGTGTTCAGGTGTAGGTGGTTTGAGTAGCACCATTTAACAAAGTCCTTGATTAGGTTCCTACACTCCTCCTCCTGCCCACTCCTGATGCAGCCCACGATAGCAGTGCCGTCAGCGAACTTTTGCACGTGGCCGGACTCCGAGTTGTATTGGAAGTCCGATGTATATAGGCTGAACAGGACCGGAGAAAGTACAGTCCCCTGCGGTGCTCCTGTGTTGCTGACCACAATGTCAGACCTGCATTTCCCAAGACGCACAAACAGACGTCTGTTTGTAAGACAGTCCACGATCCATAGATAGATAGATAGATAGATAGATAGATAGATAGATAGATAGATAGATAGATAGATAGATAGATAGATAGATAGATAGATAGATAGATAGATAGATAGATAGATAGATAGATAGATAGATAGATAGATAGATAGATAGATAGATACTTCATTAATCCCAAGGGGAAATTTCATGCTACCAGGTATGAATCTACTCCCATCTCTGTCAGCTTGTCCCTAAGGAGCAGAGGTTGGATGGTGTTGAAGGCGCTACAGAAGTCCAGAAACATAATTCTTACAGCACCACTGCCTCTGTCCAAGTGGGAAAGGGATCAGTGTAGCATGTAGATGATGGCATCCTCTGCTCCCACCTTCTCCTGGTATGCGAACTGCAGAGGGTTGAGGGCGTGACGGACCTGTGGCCTCTGGTGATGAAGCAGCAGCTGCTCCATGGTCTTCATCACAGGCCAGAAGTCATTCAGCTCACTAGGATGTGATACCTTTGGGACTGGGGTGATGCAAGATGTTTTCCAAAGCCTCGGGACTCTCCCCTGTTCCAGGCTCAGGTTGAAGATGCGCTGCAGAGGACTCCCCAGCTCCAATGCACAGGCCTTCAGCAGTCGTGGCGATACTCCATCTGGACCCGCTGCTTTGTTGGCACAAAGCACAAATTTCCACAGTTAACATGGTCTCACATCATGAGAAGGAACCCTCTTATGGGACTTGCTGTTTCCAGAGTACTCTGCTGTACCCCCTTTACACGTATGACAGCATGGCTGCCCATAACTCACATTATTGTCAAGTTTGTTGATAACACAGCTGTGGAAGGTTTGATATCTAACAACACTGACATCAAAACATCACTCTTCCCCTGAATTTGGAAAAGAAAGAAGTGTGGGAGAAAATAGCAGAGGCACTAACACCCCTCACTATTAACAGTGCTGGACAGTTTCAGATAGCTTGATGTCCACATCACAGAGGACCTTACATAGTCCAGGCACGTTGACACCTTGGGAAGAAGGCACAATGACTTTACCACCTCAGGTGCCTTTGAAATTTTAGGCTGCCCTCCCAATTACTAAAAAACTTCTACACATCCAGCATCCAGCAAGTATCCTGACAAGAAGTTTTACAGCCTGGTTTGGGAACAGCATGCAGCAGGACCACAAGGCTTTGCACAAAGTGGGTATGGTCAGCTGAAAGCATCACAGGGTGTGCACTCCCTAATCTCCAGGATATCTACACTGAGTGATGCAGAACCAGAGCAAGGAAAATTATCTGTGACACCAGCCATCCCAAAGGCAGCTTCTTTACTGTGCAGAGGTCAGGTAAACACATGCGCTGCCCAAAGTCTAATTAAGAAAGACTGAGGAGGAGCTTTTTATCACAGTCCACACACATCTTGAATAAGGAAAGTGTCTAGAAATGTAGTACATGATGCCCTATTGTAAACACGCTCACATTAAGTTATCTATTTTGTTATTATTTATGGACTTTTATTGGTAGCACTTTGAGCTACATTATTTGTATGAAAATGTGCTATATAAATAAATGTTGTTATTGTTGTATTTATAAAGGCATGTATAACTGTTATTGTCCTTTTATATTCTTCTTAGATGCATAACCATTGGAGTTTATCAACTAAGCATTTCACTACATATTGTGCTGTATACATGATATGCATGTGACAAATAGAATTCAACTTGATTTGATTTGATTTTAAGCACTCATTTGAAAGATTAAAAGAAAAAATGAGAACCAGTAAGAGTTACATTTTTTTTTTTTGGTGAAAAATTTAATCAATCTGATATAAACTTTTTCCCATTACATTAAAACAATGAAGTAAGCTTAATTCTTAATTAAATGAACAACATACTTTAGTTTTAATTTACACCATTGCACAATGCTTTTTCATATAATAGGTATTCTTTCAATTGAATACTGTTTTCCAAAGATGCGGTATTGATTAATTGTACAATCTTTGCCACAGATTGTGACCTGAAGAGGGATCAAGCTCAGTCTCCAGGGTGTTATGAGTGAGCAGTACAAACCGCAGCCCACAGTAGTCCAAATCATGCCCACCTGATTTATACTCATTGTATGCACAGTAAGCAGGGCTTTGGATGTTTTGAATGGAGTCTCCATCACTGAACATGGGGGCTTGTCACCTTGCTCAGCTGAAATTTTTTTTTTTTTTCACTGTCTTGTATTGTTTTAAGATCCTGAAGACTTATTAAGCTTTTGCTTTCTATGTAGAAAGCAAAATTAACCAAGGTGTTTTATTCTTGCATAAAAGGAGAATGATATAATACCTTATTACTGTTGTGTGTTCAAATTTAATTTATATTCATTTTATTTCATGGTAAGTAAAACTGCAGAAATACACTTTACAATATTATATTTGTGTAAGATATAAGCACTACCAGCTTTGGTTTATATTCTGCACTTACTTTGTTTCATGACAAACTAGACGTTTTACAGACATTCATTCAAATATTCAAATATTTACATTATTGTGAATTTCCCCTTGGGGATTAATAAAGTATCTATCTATCTATCTATTTATCTATCTATCTATCTATCTATCTATCTATCTATCTATCTATCTATCTATCTATCTATCTATCTATCTATCTATCTATCTATCTATCTATCTATCTATCTATCAGAGTTTACTTCCTGTAGCTTACTAATTAAATGGGTCATGTTACTTTCAGCCATTTTCTCTTGTAGAAATTCTGCTACACATTGTATTGGATTTTTCAAGTTTTGCATGGTGTTCCAGCTCTCCCCAGAACTTTCTTATCTATCTAATTCTGTACAAAAAGGGGAATGCATCCATCCTAGTAGTAAATCATGGAAAATTTCATGGATTACTGTTACTTATCATAAATTTAGCACTTTCATCTTATCTGTATTCTCAGTTTCTGGCATATTAGTTTTGGCCATCTTGAAATGCACTTAATTATGTTTTAACTGATGACTAATGTGCTATGGTTGGAGTGCTTGGGGTGAGTTGCACACACACACATCTGAGCAGTAAATGCAAACTAATGGTGCATGCTTCAATGGTGACAAATGGGCAGTTAACAGTAAATTTTCACAGTAGATTTTAAAAGAAAGAATTACATTACAACATTTGTTTTATATATATATATATATATATATATATATATATATATATATATATATATATATATATATATATATATATATTTATATTTAGCATTTATGTTTCTATATAGTCCATGTCTAGACTGAGAGAGACACCTCCTTAAATAAAAGCTCAACATTTTGTGGGACACAATAACATTTCCCACGAATAGAAGACTTTATACAGCAATTTGATGTTATTTTTACAAACATATTTTCATACTGAATAATCCACAAATATGCATGAAACTGAGAATTCCTCTACCTATTTAACATTCTGTAGATTACAACTGTAAAGTAAATGATACTTGTCTTTGTGCAAAATTGACTTTTATCAAAGCTGGTGAGATAGTCCCTTTGATTTTTTTTTTTTGTTTAGAAAACCTTAACAGCGCATTGTGCATTAAATTATGGCTAAGGTGAAGACAGATATTAAAAAGAAGACTTACTTCTAGAATGACTAAAATATCTGGTCTAAAGAGTACTGACATACTTACTTCAACGAGTCACTTCATGTTTTTTTATTATCGAGAGATTAATGTACATCACAGTGAACTACCGGGAGATAATTAATATTTTTGAATGTTTAATTTGTGTTCTGTCATAAAAAGCAATTATGAATGCATCATCATTTTTAAAATGACAGCTCATTTGTGCCTTGTATCACATCCTCACAATGGAAATTACTTTATTGACAGATCAGATTACTTGACATGCATATGATTTTCATAAGCGATGATTCTAAAGGATGAATATTAACTTATTCAGTGGTCATTTTTACTTTCTCTATTATAAACCTGTCCAGGCTTCATTCAATAAATGTCTCAGAAAATGAAGGATTGAAACAATCAATCAAGAGTGTGATGTTCAAAATGACTCATTTTTCTATAATTTATAAAATTAATGAATCTTTGTGTTATTTTTCTTATTAGGCCAAGGGTCAGAAAGGCAGGGCTCTATAAGTGCACCTAGCACAGAATCCTGACACTATCAAATAAAGCCTAAAATTAAAGGAAAAACAAATACACTATACATAAACATTTTGTTTTTGTTTTAAAAATATGACGATTTTCTTAAGACAGGACCCAGTGACTGCAGGTTCTCCTTCTAGTTGTTATTTAAAAATCATTTACTTATTCGACTAACACCTTTATTCAAGGCAACTTACAACATTGATGATACAATTGGTTGCATTTCTTTTTGGTTTTCCAGTTGAAGCACAGGCAGGTGAAGTGACTTGCTCATAGTCATATACAGTCAGTAGCAGGATTTGAACCCACAACCTCAGGGTGAGAAGTCTTATCTTTTTTCCATAACCAGCAGCCAAACAGTAAAGAGACACAAAGACAGCCAACTGATCATCAGTTAACTTGATTTCATTTGCACCCAATTGTCCAGTATACTTTTCAACAAAATATGTTAAAAGAAAAAGCGAAAGTTCTGAGGAATATTGATCTGTTCTGGGCCATAACACATACTGATGGTGCTCTCAGAAAAAAAAAAATTAAATTGTATGGTTTGACACAGTATGAGTATGGAGGAATTAATTTAGACAAAATTAAATAAATAAATATGCTTTGTTAAATATGAAAATAAATAAATAATAAATGCCCTGAACTGAAATCTGTCACTTTAACTTGTTAAAGTTGAGAGGGTGTGCTCCAGCTAGTCTGTGATTTGATTGGTGACTCATCCGCAGAGTGTGCATTGTCAAAGTTGTGACTGTGCGTGTCGGATACGAGTGCAAGAAGAAATTGCTCAGAATTAATCCAAGAAACTCCAAATTCATCATTAGGAATTTGCATCTCAAGTGTCATCTCAAGTAAATGTGGCATTGAATAGCTGAAGATTTGCATCCACTGTACCGATGATTCACCAATCAAAAAACAGTATTTACTAGAACCCGCCCTCTCAACTTTCATAGGTGAAAATGACAGTTTTCACTTCTGGGCTTATTTCATGTTGTGTATGTTGTCACAGAAATAAATATATGAAGAACTAATTAAATAAATACATACAGAAATAAGAAACAAAAATATATTTCATAGATAGATAGATAGATAGATAGATAGATAGATAGATAGATAGATAGATAGATAGATAGATAGATAGATAGATAGATAGATAGATAGATAGATAGATACTTTATTAATCCCAAGGGGAAATTCACATTCTCCAGCAGCAGCATACTGATACAATAAACAATATTAAATTAAAGATTGATAATAATGCAGGTAAAAAACAGACAATAACTTTGTATAATGTTCCCCCCCCACAGGTGGAATTGAAGAGTCGCATAGTTTGAGGGAGGAACGATCTCCTCAGTCTGTCAGTGGAGCAGGACAGTGACAGCAGTCTGTCGCTGAAGCTGCTCTTCTGTCTGGAGATGATACTATTTAGTGGATGCAGTGGATTCTCCATAATTGATAGGAGCCTGCTGAGCGCCCGTCGCTCTGCCACAGATGTCAAACTGTCCAGCTCCATGCGAACAATAGAGCCTGCCTTCCTCACCAGTTTGTCCAGGCGTGAGGCGTCTTTCTTCTTAATTTCATGACACATTTTGTGTTGTTATTTATTCATTTCACAGCACCTATATTTATTTAGTTTATTAATTTTGTCTAAAATATTCCTCCATACAAGAACACTAACATTCCTAAATAATGAATTGTATTACCAGCAAGAATTTGCATCTAATTAAGAAGCTGGTATGAATAAAATGGATACTGACTCAAGTTTGAGACCCCTGAGTTAGCTAGTCATTCATTGTAAAACTTTATTTAAATTACATTCCAAAAGGTCAGATTTGACAACTTGAAGCATTAAAATATTTTAAACTAATTAACTTCAAGTGAGGAACTTTAGAAATATACTTTTTTATTTACTGAATAAAGAATATTGATTAAACCTTTTCTATTATTCCACTGATCGTTATTTCAAAAATTTAATTTTGAAACCTTCTAAGTTAAAAAAATTATAAGACATGTCACCTTTTTGATTTTAACAGAGTGAGAACATGCAAACTCAAAAAAGACTATGCAAGCTATGAGGCAACAGTCCTCTGTGTGTCGACCATGAGGATAAATATGGCTGTTTAATAAAGTAATTATGCAACTTTTAGCATGCTGCATTATAAAATCCACCTTAATAAAGGGATAAATGTGTGCATGCCTGTACGTGTGTCTGTTTAGTTGCTATCTTTCTCTCATTCCAAAAGATGGCACATCACAAACATTTTTAGTAATACATTACATCTGTCATTCCAACATATTGTGCATCACAAACACTGACACTACTTTTACCAATCCAACACCAAACGGCATATAACAGAGACATATGCATTACATGCTGCACTGCAAAAGTTAACTAGTCTTAGACGGGTAGCTCAGCTAGTGATTTTTTAAAAGAATAATTTAAGTTGTTTAACCAAATTAACAGCCGAGTCAACATAACATACTTCAAATCTGTTGCATAATTTGTCGGGAATTCTTAGGAAGACTCTAATTAACAGTCGTTAAATTTTCAAGCCAAATCTCAAAATGAGTAAACAGATATTTTCTCAAAGGGCATTTGTTAAAAACACTATCCAGTCTTCCATTTTCTGAAGCAGCTTTATGGCTGTTGAGGGTTGGGGTATTTCCTGTTAGGATCGAGTGCAAGACAGTAACCGTCCCCAATCTGAGCACTAGTGTTCATGGTACTTCACATGTGTACACACATACTGTACATGCCATTCTGAAGCTATTTCTGTCATCATTTTCTGGATGATCAAGTATCAAGATTAGTTTAAAAAGGATACATTTATTTTTCTTTTTTTAAATTAAAATATAATGATACATTAACATTTTAAATGGTCACATTAAGCAAACATCAGTAATGTCTTAAAAGATGAAATTAACAAAATAAAAGAATATATTTTTTATTTTTAAAATTAAAGATAATTTAAAAATATGCAAGATTTCTTAGTTTATTTGTAAAATAAAATCAGGCAACATAAAGTAGTACAATTACATTTCAAATATTAATATTAAAATAGCATTAACAAACATTTAAAAGAAGTAGATTGATAGCAAAAATTCTGATTGGGTCAAGAGAACTGGGAAAACAATATTTAAACTCAATAAAATTTGTATCTGCTAAAATTAAAAATATTTTACTACAAGCCATCTGACCTTATCATTGGACTCATCTTTAGAGACTCTACTTTTCTATTAATTATATATTTAGTTTATGTAAGTGCATATTGATTTATATTTGTGTGGTATTTATTCATTACTTTACTTATGTAATGTTAATTAGTTTTTCTTTGCTTGTGTCTGTTTCTTTGACTTGAAAAGCACTTTGAGTTACATCCTGTGTATGAAAAAGCATACAGATATAAATGTTGTTATTGTTATCATAAAACGTCTGCAAATATACAATATATGCAGCATGTTTAGACAGACAAGTTGAAAGATGTTTATTTCTTTAAACATATTTCATTATTTTTAATTTACTGTAATGTTTAGAAACCAAAATACTCTGGAATAAAAACAACCTAAATGCCATGAAGCCATGCGAAGGCCAAAGAAATCGGTAAACTTTTTAATTTAAACTATAATTTAAAGTTCAGTATTAAATTCTGTTGATTTTACTGATATTATTTTCCAATTCCAAGCAGAAATTTGTATTATTATTTTTTTAATTGCATAGCTACGGGACGATGCAGCCTGTTCAGGCAGCACTTGGGCAGTGCTAAACATGGCAGTGAACCACTGCAACGCCTAGCCATACAAATATTCACACTCATACACAAAAGATCAATTTACAGGCATTGTTTAAAATATTTGTGACATCTTTAAGATTTCTTAGGAAACTGGAATAGCCACAGAAGACACATACAAGCACAGTGAGAACATGTCAGGTCATTTCTATTAACAGTCAGGCTCACACTTGTTTTAAGAGTAAAGGCAATAATTCACTTGCAAATAAACGGCTCATACAACAAATAAAATTAAATGAAGCAGGGCCTGAGCTTACATAATAGTTTGGTGCTAGAAGGGGTCAGACAAGCACGAAACCAGACATAATCAGGTCAGCTACCTGCATCCACTGTAACGTTTTATAATGAGTGGTGGAAACTTTCTAAGTTTTTAAAATCTACACAATGTGGAAGCCTATGTCGGGATTATACCTTTAAGGGCAGCTAATATCCATCCATCCATTATCCAACCAGTTATAATCTAACACAGGGTCACAGGGGTCTGCTGGAGCCAATCCCAGCCAGCACAGGGCACAAGGCAGGAACAAACCCCCGGGCAGAGCACACACACACCCAATCACCAAGCACACACTAGGGACAATTTAGAATCGCCAATGCACCTAACTTGCATGTCTTTGGACTGTGGGAGGAAACCCACGCAGACACGGGGAGAACATGCAAACTCCACGCAGGGAGGACCCAGGAAGTGAACCCAGGTCTCCTTGCTGCAAGGTAGCAGCGCTACCACTGCGCCACCATGGTAGCTAATATAATACTATTAATACAAGCATGGATTTCATGGATTTCAATGATGATGCTGCACTGTTTTGAAAAGTGTGATCTACTGAACATGATCAACATTTCCACATAAAGAAGCAAACCACATTTCCAACATAGTGACTTTAGCATGTATTATATTAGCTTATCACCAACATAAAGCATAAAGAAATATCCCAAAAGTTGCCTTGGCCACAGATTATGCTGTACAGGAAATCTGAAAGACTGTCACATGAGGATACTGTTTTCAGTAAATGTTGAGTCCTCCTGGGATTGAGAATCCCAGGGGTGTACTTGGTATTCTACTACATGGTATCTCAAAATGCAGCAACTTACTGGGTGTTAGACGATTTTGCTATAGTTTTGAGGTAAGCCACAGATGCGGCAGTTTTACTTACAAAATCACTCACAAGGATAACCCCAGTTGTAAGACATCTTTCTTTTTAAAAACTCTTCAAAGGAAAACCAGAGCTTCATGCATTTTTAACAAATGTCAACGATTCTCCCATTGACTACAGTTTTTTTCCTTGATTTTGATACTTGATTTTTGACTTTTTTACTCCCAGTAGGGAAATTGTCTTTTTGCATGACATTTGGGGGTCAGAGCACTGGGACAGCCATTGTACATGTGCCCCTGAGCAAGTTTTATTGAAGCGGCAACCTTCCAGATACCAACACAGATCCTTAGCCACAGAGTCACCACTACACCTTCTGTGAGCAGTCCTGACTGAACAATTGACTCAAATGATTACAGCAAGGGAATGATTGTTAAGCCAAAAGCATAAATTGAAACAAAGGCTATGTGAATTCCATGGTGATGGAAAATCAAATGCATTAAAGAAAACAAGTCTAAAAAAATTTAAAACACAGTGACAATTACAAGAACAAGCAGCCTTAATATGTTGCTATTCCCTCAGCAACCACTGCTATAAGCTTCAAGCACACAACAGTTTTCAAATGTATTACAACTATTGTTTGAGTGGCATTTATTTTTCTTTACAACTTGATAGCAACACTTTCATACATAAACTAGCGGCAGATGAGTTGAACTGGAAACCACAAGGGTTCAAAACCGTCTCAAACTGTACCTTCACACTTTAAAAGTAAGCTGTCCTATGCAGATTGTGTAAAGTGATTTTAATATACAGGCTGAGCTTTAAGCAAAATTGTTAACTGTAATAAATCTCTGATTCATCATCACTCAATATGTAATCACAAAACATCAAGGGTTTAAGGAGTAGTACGTATTGTTACACACAGTCTACCAAACTGCTACAGAAAAACTCAACAAGCATAATTTGAGTCTAATGCTCTGTCAGGCACTTGTCATTTTGGCAGCTGCACCATCCTTTAAACTGGGCGAGGATTCAGAAGACAAGATGTTCATCTACCATGAATAAGCTCTCTTTAGGCTTTTGGCATACAAATTAGCACAATGGTGTTTTTTCAAATTAATTGGTGACATATTGGCTGCCTGCAGGAGTTAGATAAAACTTTGCTTTAATACCAAAAGTTTGAAACTATAACATTCCCCCAACCACTGAAGCATAAAAGAAGTTATTAAATAGATGCTAAAAGCTAGTAGTTATTTAGAACGTATCTGCAAATAAAAACATTCTGAAATTAAAGCTCAACTGTTCTTCGTTTTGCTTGATTGCTCATTTATTATCCTCCATATCATTTGTTTACATTTACAGATGGCCAACACCAACTAAATCCCCTACAGCCAAAATTTACAAAGCAAACAAAATTCAAGAATAGATCTGAAGTCTTGCTTTTTAATATATATGTTCACTATTCTATTGTTAATTATCTCAAAATTAGGTTCTTTAGGCAATGTTGGCAAAGAAATAAAACACATTTACTCGCTCTGTTTATTTTATGTAAGTCTGCAGAGACAATTAAAATAAACAGAGCAGCTAAAAAAAATAGACAAAAGTTTCATTAAATTGACTTCAACTATGACTTACAATATAATGGTGTGAAAATGATATTGCAGTGCTTAGTGCTGCTGCCTTATACCTTCAGAGTCCAAGATTCAATGTTTGACTCAGTCATGATCACTATCTACACTATAGATGCAGCTGTTGACCTGTTCTGCTCTTTCAAATTGGCAACCACCAGTCGCAGAGCTACTAACTAAAAGGGGGACTGACTATCCCTGACACGCTCCAAACCCCCAACCCAGTATTTGATCTCGGTGCTTGAGTTGCCTAATACCTTAGATCGGGATGCTTGAATGTCTATTGAGGAAGTCACAGAAATTGTGTCTATTCCTTACTACTCCTTGCTCTTCATTGCAATGACAACATGTACTGTGCAAGGTGCATATGCTATTTTGACTACCACTCTCACCCAACATTGGAAAATTACAACAAAGTCATAAGATATAAATCTAATTTGATGCATGCATTCCACCATAACTTAACATTTACATGACTTATACATTCTAACAATCACAAAAAAAAATGTTACTTACTTCGATGCTGAAATATTCAATCCAATGAAACAAGGAGATGTGCTTCCAGGAAAGTTCACAGGTCACATGAGCTCATGGCCTTATGGCCAGACCTACAGTATATAAACATCCACAATCCAATGACATTGCAAGGCCCATTGACTATGCAAATGTGGTCTTTAAAAAAAAAGAAAAAAACTAAAATGTGTTTTTGGGAGAGTTAAATGTGATGTCGTAATTTTGCGACACTGGGTCTTGCAGGGTTTTTAATACATCAGTGTAATACATACCAGCCGTTATGTGCATATCCACTTCAAACATTACTTTGCATATAAATTTGCATCTGTGGATCTAAAAGGGGACTACACACAAATGACAAAAAAAAATGAAGAGAAATACTGTACTCGAGTGAATGACATAAATGAATGAAAATTGCAAACATTTAATGATGATGTTAATATTTATCTCAAGTGTCACATTATTCTTACTGATTTCCTGTTTTAATGTAAAAGAATACACTTTCCTGTAAAATTGTGTTTTGCAATGATCATCAACAAAACTTGGAAAAGCAGGAATTTCTCCAATGCAGGAATGTTTTACTCAAGGACAATTATATATAGCAAATATATATAGCTCCAATGATTTAACAATATTGTTGTGACTTATTATTTGACTGATGCCCATTGTGGCAGATGGCCAGGGGCCTTCCCTAGTCAGGACGCCTTTCTGAGGAGAGAACCGGGGGAGAGGACATGTCAACAGCAGTACCTCCCAGTACACAGTAACAATTACAGTGGTTTGCACCTGGAACAATTTTGGGTACAGTATAAAAGAGGCTGCCTCACTCCATTCAAGTAGCCGGAGTCGGGAGGCAGAGGACAGAGCTTGCAAGAGAGGAGTGGAGGCGGCAGAAGAGAAAAGAGAAAGTGAAAAGAAGGGACTGAGCACTATTGTAGGTGATTTTTGCACTGTGTGCAGTGCTGCATTGTAAAGGTAGAGAAGAAAATAAAACCTTACAGTATGTGTTTTGGGACTTGTGTGTTCTGGTGTCTGTCTGTGATCTGGGATGATCTTTCCACACTTTATATAATTTGTTACATTTCTTTTGTTTTTCCAGTTGGAACACAGGCAGTTGGAGTGACTTGCTCACTGCCATACAACGTGAGTAGCAGGGTTTGAACGATAACTTCATTGTTTAAAGTCCTTAACCAGTACCTAGCACTGCCTGCCAATAATGTTATCCTTGGTAAAAACTACAAATATTGTGTAGTTAGTTACACAGTAATTCTTATACACTTGATTTACCTATGGCATTATAACTAACGCCCATTGTCTTACACAATTTCCTGGGCAAAGTAACACACCAAGTATATCATATAATGCTAATTGTGGGGAGTTCTTGAGTTTACATGTTCATCCCAGAAGGTGTCCCCTCATATAGTCCAAAGATTTGTTGTTGGAGAGATTGGGGACCTGGGACATGTAAATCTCTTCTACTGATGATAATTTAATGTTCCATATCTGGCTTGTTCCTGTTGTACAGTGCATCTGGAAAGTATTCACAGCGCATCACTTTTTCCACATTTTGTTATGTTACAGCCTTATTCCAAAATAGATTAAATTCATTTTTTTCCTCAGAATTCTACACACAACACCCCATAATGACAACGTGAAAAAAGTTTACTTGAGATTTTTGCAAATTTATTAAAAATAAAAAAATTGAGAAAGCACATGTACATAAGTATTCACAGCCTTTGCCATGAAGCTCAAAATTGAGCTCAGGTGCATCCTGTTTCCCCTGATCATCCTTGAGATGTTTCTGCAGCTTAACTGGAGTCCACCTGTCGTAAATTCAGTTGATTGGACATGATTTGGAAAGGCACACACCTGTCTATATAAGGTCCCATAGTTGACAGGTCATGTCAGAGCACAAACCAAGTATGAAGTCAAAGGAATTGTCTGTAGACCTCTGAAACAGGACAGTCTCGAGGCACAAATCTGGGGAAGGTTACAGAAAAATATCTGCTGCTTTGAAGGTTCCAATGAGCACAGTGGCCTCCATCATCCGTAAGTGGAAGAAGTTTGAAACCACCAGGACTCTTCCTAGAGCTGGCCGGCCATCTAAACTGAGCGATCGGGGGAGAAGGGCCTTAGTCAAGGAGGTGACCAAGAATCCGATGGTCACTCTGTCAGAGCTCCAGAGGTCCTCTGCGGAGAGAGGAGAACCTTCCAGAAGGACAACCATCTCTGCAGCAATCCACCAATCAGGTCTGTATGGTAGAGTGGCCAGGCGGAATCCACTTCTTAGTAAAAGGCACAATGCAGCCTGCCTGGAGTTTGCCAAAAGGCACCTGAAGAACTCTCAGACCATGAGAAAGAAAATTCTCTGGTCTGATGAGACAAAGATTGAAATCTTTGGTGTGAATGCCAGGCGTCACGTTTGGAGGAAACCAGGCACCATCCCTACAGTGAAGCATGGTGGTGGCAGCATCATGCTGTGGGGATGTTTTTCAGCGGCAGGAACTGGGAGACTAGTCAGGATAAAGGGAAAGATGACTGCAGCAATGTACAGAGACATCCTGGATGAAAACCTGTTCCAGAGCGTTCTTGACCTCAGACTGGGGCGACGGTTCATCTTTCAGCAGGAAAACGTCCCTAAGCACACAGCCAAGATATCAAAGGAGTGGCTTCAGGACATGTGAATGTCCTTGAGTGGCCCAGCCAGAGCCCAGACTTGAATCCGATTGAACATCTCTGGAGAGATCTTAAAATGGCTGTGCACCGATGCTTCCCATCTAACCTGATGGAGCTTGAGAGGTGCTGCAAAGAGGAATGGGCGAAACTGGCCAAGGATAGGTGTGCCAAGCTTGTGGCATCATATTCAAAAAGACTTGAGGCTGTAATTGCTGCCAAAGGTGCATCAACAAAGTATTGAGCAAAGGCTGTGAATACTTATGTACATGTGATTTCTCAGTTTTTGTATTTTTAATAAATTTGCAAAAACCTCAAGTAAACTTTTTTCACATTGTCATTATGGGGTGTTGTGTGTAGAATTCTGAGGAAAAAAATGAATTTAATCCATTTTGGAATAAGGCTGTAACATAATAAAATGTGGAAAAAGTGATGTGCTGTGAATACTTTCCGGATGCACTGTATATCTGGGGCAGGCCTTTTATCTTTCTGTAAGCCTAACCATGGAGAAGCAACATTAGAGAATATTTATTGATATTCTAGTAAATATATTTAACCAGGTGTCAAAATATTTTGGGAATATCAATTTTTATAAATTAATATTTATTATGGTAAACAATATAACAAAACTATTTACAACATTTTCAAATTAACAAAGGCCTGTTTACCCCCACTTTATTAAGGTGCTCTAATAGTTGGATTTTGGTGATAAAAACTTTCCCTAGTTTTGCCACAATTACAGTATGGCTCAGTTTGATAATGCAAAAAGAAAACAAAAATTGTGTCATGTGTATATGCTGAACAAAGCACAATAAAATTTAGATAACTTCAGACCAATTTGGACACTTTGTGTGCCAGTGACACCAAAACCTCAGTGGGAATGAAAATTTTCTTATAGATTAAACTTCTCACATATCTTGAAATCAAATGTAAATATTAATTATTCCAAATTCATCATTCAGTGTTTGCAAAATTTCAGTTGTCACCTTAAGGTACTTCACAAATACAGGGCCTTAGTAATACTGTTTCCATATATACGTATAGTATATTGTGAACAGTCATCGTGGTGTTGCACACCCCAGAATCGCAATTCTTCCAAAATAATGTCATTATTGGACCAACCTGTTTGCTACTGACTGTTTTCCTTCCTGTAAACCACCCTTTTCACTACCTGTTCTTTCTCACTAACTCTTCTGACTCTTGCTGAGGTATGCAAGCATCCTTTAAAGTCCACCCGTGGAGTACTTCTGGCATACCCAGGGCTTAACCTGGAAGTACTTCGGGGTCAAAACATGCTTCTATAACATAAAAAGGACTCCCTCCCCAGGAGGCTGCCTAGCAGCTTTGGAGGTCCCCATCAGGGTTGTCTGTTGTACTTAAGATTCCTAGACTGCCCAACAGGACTCCAACCTGAGGCAGCCGGATATGAGGTGCTGCCATCTTGTAGTCAGGGGGACCCATCACGCTGATTAATGTTTCTTGTCTGTGTTTTCACTATTTTGGGTTCCCAAATGAAATTTACCACCAACCAACCTTGATGAGCCATCATAAAATATATATGTTGAAATTGGAGTATATCTCATTTAGGGCTCACTCAGGGTTACACAATGGATTGAAACTGGGAACAGAATTAAGGATTTGATCAAAAAAGAAGGAAGTTGTACATTAACTGGCAAGCTGGTGGTTTCAAGTTCTATACCTTGGCCTCTAAACTACTCTACTTTCCCAAAAATGTACAAAAATAACCAAGTATTAAAATATAATTATGTTAGTCACTGTATTTCTTACAATGCCATTGTTGTGGCTCTTATATAAAATGTCTTTTTCTGACCTTGAAATCTCAAGACACCTGAAGTAGATGTAAAAAAAAATTTGCAGCCTTTTTTATTTCCTTTTTTCTTTTCAAAAGGCTTATTGAAATCCCATTGGATTAAAACAAAGGAAAATTTATACTTGCTCACAGCTCCCTAAAGTGAATATATTAGGTCATGATCTGGTGTTTATAAGCAGCTGAAAAAATGGCAAGATAACACCTTGTGCTGGTTTGTGTCTCTGGGCTCTACATTGAATTTTAAATGCATGCCGTAACAGCGCCTGGTATTTCATGTTTTTAAGCATAGGTCACTAACAGTTATCACTAACTTTTATATTGCATAACATATATTGTATATCCACTTTATAATACTAAGTATATTGTTAACAACATTTTGGTTGCGATAGTTAGAAAATAAAGTTGAATAGTAAGATCTCAAAAAGATGTGGCTTCGTTAAGTAAAGTAATCAATAGCGACTCTCAGCACGGTTGTGTTTTCAAGCGTGAACATTCTTCACTGACATTAAGTAGTCAGTGGATGTCTTCCCTTTGTCAATTACATTTGAGCTGCTCTTTGCAGAAAGTGGTATCATTATCATTAGTCTGATGGCATCATTCTTCAACAAAAATAAACAGATGTCAGCACATTTTCTACGAACCTGGTATTTTATTAATAAATGAATCCCCATAATCCAAGTAATTGAAAGGTAATAAAATGTAATGGGTTTGTAACCGCAAATGAATTGGAGTAATTTTCTGAAAAGTGGTGTACCCCTGTAACAAGGCAAAAGGATTATAATTACAAGCAAAGGATTATATTGCTTAAGAAGATAAAGAAGGGGTGATAATGCATTTGTAAGCAATATAACATATTAGCATAATGGGATGACTTGTATACACTTGCAAGAAGATATTTCTAATATTTCCCAGGATCATAGGAGGCACTGTGGTCTGCATTTTGTGGCCCAAAAAAATTTACATAGCAAAATAAAATATCAACGAGACTTTTATTTTGTAATAGTTTGTAAGAAGCCTATTTTTGAATATGACTCAAAGGCAATTTCTATGTGTGAGAACAATCTAAATTTTGTATGCTGTTTCTACTAAATCTACAAATACAATTTATATTTTTGCATTCATTTTATTATGTCCTTGTTGATTATGCTGCTACCTCTTGAATTCAAGTCATTCATTTATTTTCTGTTTCTTCCTTTTTGGATTTAATATTATGAGGAACTCTTTCCCGGCATCAAAACATTTAACTTAATTAGTACCAAGACCCTTTCTTCAGCTCCATTATGATGAACATTTACTCAGATCCAGCAAAGAGTGTATATATATTTAAGGCAAACTAAGTACTTTCAACAAATTAGTAGTAGTAGATTAATTTTATTTTTTTAAATGTTTGACGCTGTACTTATTTTTGTGCATTCAGTGATGGGAAAAAGCTCACACGGTAAAAAAGCAAAATTAAGATATGATCATTAAAACACAAGAGCATTTGAATTAAGGCATTTGAAAGTATATCAGCTTGGTTTATACAATTTTCATATCCTCTATACGAAGAACACATTCTCTCCTAACACACACTGGATGATTCCAAAGAGAACATTAAACTGCATTGAGGATTTGGTTACTTAATAACATAACGTCTATAACCTATAAGAACTTAAACTTATTTTCGTCACACCTATGTTTATGAACCTGCAAAGTGAACTGCTATTTTAATCATGGAAGTTTGATGTTGTGTCCTTCATACTGTTGTAGGCAGGCTAAAAGTTGGGGCACCAGCTGGTTCTCCCCATTTAATTTCAACTGAATTACGGCCATGTGGCGACAAAACAAAACAAAAAAATCGGCTTTGGTTAGACTTCTTTCCAATGTGGCTTGAGTGGTTTGGTATTCAGATACTTTGTCCTCCTCTTTCGGCAGGTCAAGGTCTGATGCCTGGCTCCCTGGTGGACGTTTTTATATCGTTGGCACTGGAAGGGCTAGAGTCTTTATGTAGGTGTGGGGAAGAGCCATACATATTCTTTCGGCAGCCCTTCAGTACTACCGGGGATGGAAGTGATACCATTAGTGTCAACACCCCCTCTCATCCCGTGGTGGAACTGCTTACCTCGCCACAGCCACAGAGGTGGTTCCCAGACGTACATGCGTGGCAGCGTCTACAGTATAGGAGCATTTAAGGGTTTTGCTCAAGATGGCAATGTGTGCAGATGTAGCAGCTGTTCTGGATCCCATAAATTCAGTGCAAAGTGTGTTAAATGTTGTCTGTCATGTGGACTGTACTACGAATATTAACCAGAAAAGCTACTGATGCTATACACTGCTTTAAATCAGCAAACACTACTCAGCATACAACATTACCCCAGTGTTAAAGGAGCAGTTGAGCAGTCGCAGCATTCTGGTAAAATCAGACTGCAAAGAATTATGAATTGCATGAATTAACTATCTGAAGAAAGATCCGTGTGAGGTAAACAAGCTGGTGTCTGCATGACGCTACAGAAAAATTAGATCAGGCTGGCGTTGCCTTCTATCTTGCCTTCAAATGATCACTCATCGGACAGCAAGCTCAGACTTCAATGGATAACCCAGCGAGAGATGAGGGACTGTTGTGTTTTTATCTTCACCCAAACTACATAACTATATGGCTACATAATAAAATTCCTGATGCAGCTATTCAACTGGTTGACCTGACCACTTGCTGAAGAGATAGTGTTGATTCAGCAGCCAGTAAGGTCTGCAGAGGCAGTCTGTGTGTTTATATGAATAAAAAATAGTGTAGCAGAGTCGAGCCACTGCTCTCCAGTGCTGGAATGTCTAATTGTAAATTGTTGTCCTTTTTACCTGTCACAGAAGTTTAATACTATCATTATTTTAACCATATACATCCCTCCAAGAGTCAATCCTAAAAAAGGGTGGAGTGCACTCTATGAAACTGTTATAGAGCTGCAAATTGTGTATCCTGGTGCTTTTATTAAATGCATTTGAAGACTGTTTTGCCTTTATTCATCACAAGAACTTTCCAATTAGAGGTGAGAACAAACTGGACCTATTGTTTATAAACTCTTGTGATGCTTATAAAGCTATACCCCATCCACATTTCAGTTTTTCTTATTATGTTCAAATACTGCTATTGCCTGAATGCAGAACACTATTTTAATGGTCCAAACCATCTCTTAAACAGATGAAGGTGTAGCCAGAGGACTGTTTTGATCACAGGTCACAGCCATGTTTAAAGTAGCTGCCATCAGATCGAAATACAAGAGTATATATAATCAGTCACTGGCTACATTAATAAGGGCATAGCTGTGACTGTGTCAAAGACCATTAGTGCATGTGCAAATCAGAAACCATAGGTAACACTGGAAGTATGAACACTACTAAAAGCCCCTAATGCTGCCTTTGGATCAGGTGACAAGTTAGCTCTCAGGTCACCTAGTAATTTTCTGAAACTAAATAAGGAGAAAACAAATTTTAGTGATTGGAAAAAATGGATATAATGAGGGTATTAGAAATAAACTTGATCCATTAGGATTAAAAGTCAAGACAGAGGTGTAATCAGAATATAAGTTTAATATGTCACTGTAAAGAATTTAGGGTTAATTATTGACTGACCTAAATGTTAAATCACATATTAATCAGATTACTAGGACAGCATTTTTTCACTTATGAAATACTGCAAAAGTTAGACCTCTTATAACTTTGCAAGATGCTGGGAAATTAGTTCACACTTTTGTTTTCAGTCAGCTTGATTATACTGTAACGCACTCCTCTCAGGACCACCCAAAAAAGACATCAATCGATTGCAACTAGTGCAGAATGCAGCTGATAGAATCTTAACTAGGAAAAGAAAATCCGAGCACATCTCGGATTATACACATCCAAAGAAGTCCATCCACTGCTCAGAAAGAACAGTTACTGCAATTGCAAACTTTGCTGAATATAAATCCACGTAAAGCTGCTGAACCAGACAACATGCCTGACCTAGTGCTCAGGGAATATGTGTGCCAGCTGACAATATCTTTACAGACGTTTTCAACTTGGTTGTTCCTAAGTGCTTTAAAATCACTGCCATCATCCCTGTGCCAAGGAAGTCTTTTGTATTGTAACTCAAATACTATTGCCCTATGGCAATAATATTGGCTATCATGAAGTGCTTCGAGAAGCTAGTCTTTGGTTACCTGAAAGGAAGACTTCCCGCATCACATGTCCCTCTCTAGTTAGCTTATTGCCCAAACCATTCCACTGAGGATGCCATGCCATCTACTCTCCATCTAGTCCTGTCCCATCTGGACAAAAAATACTTATACTAGAATGCTATTCAAAGACTTCAGTTCAGCATTCAACATCATCATCCATTATAAGCTCATAGTGAAGCTGAATCTGCTAGGCTGCAACACTTCTTTATGCAACTGCATCTTGGACTTCCTATCAGAGACACCCCAAGTAACCCACATTAGTAACACCATTTCCAGCACCATCACCTGAACAATGGCTCATTACCCAGCCTACTTTTGCTTGCTCTGCTGACTCACGACTGTATGTATGGCTGTGTACAGCACTAACACTATCATTAAGTTTGGTGATGATACAAAAATGGTGTGTCTCATTAGCAATGGGGATTAGTCAGTTTACAGAATGGAGACACAGGGATCTGGTGCAAGTGCAACAATGTGTCTCTTAACATGGACAAGATTAAAAAGATGATTATTGACTTCAGGAAGGTCCAGGCTGCCCACAACCCACTGCACATTTAGGGCTCTGTGGTGGAATTGATCAAAAGCACCAAATTCCTTGGTGCACACCTGGTAGTTGACATCACCTAAACAATTAACACCACCTCCATAGCCAAGAACACGCAGCAGCAGCATCTCAACCTCCTTCAGCAAATAAGACAAGCCTATCTCCTCCCATTCTCACCACATTTCACAGGTACACTATTGAGAGCTTTCTGACCAGCTTCATTGCCATCTGTGGTCAATAAATATCCCTGGGGGTCTTACGAAAAGAGTAGGGTTAATCCTGATGTCTTGGCTAAACTGCCCATCTCAGCCTCGTCCATCTTGGCCCGCTGGGTCAATAAATTTTGCTTTTCAAAAAAGAGAAGGGAGCTAAAGGGCTAATTGATACATGCTTCCAAAGTAACGAATCTTACTTTCTATAATCAAAAAAAAAAAAATTATATACAGGTTGAGTCAAAATTATGTTAACACTAATGGTACTGCTATGTATACAGTATGCTTATGTACAATTTTTGTGGACAATTTATGTGCCACATATGGTACATGTGTTGAACATGATGGTGGACAGTATGTTTTGTGAATAAATGGTTTCTGACATTCAAATATTAACATAATTTTGACTCAACCTATATATATAGGTTTATTTATATACATATATATATAAACTAGAAAGCCCCTCAACCTAGTTTTCAATTTAAACTAACTGCCCGAGATTTCTTCCACTTCTCTCATTTATTTATGTAAATTTAAAATAGCAATCCCATAAATTATGCCCATAATCTGTTATGTATTCACAGTTTAGCACAAAGCAGATAAATATGTACTGTAAGTCCTTCCCCAAGTCTACATTCACATCTTTAATAGCCCCAGTCACTGTATCGAAGTTAATCCTATTTCATTCCTGAGATGGGTGGAGCGTGATATTATTACCTTTGGTGATATTTGTGATGGTTTGGGGTTCAGAATGTTTCAGTTACTGAGGTCCACATTTTTTATTCCATCCTTTTCTTTTATCTTCAACTCCAGACTGTTATCAGGTCCTATGGTATTTCTGTGTCTTTTCAGACCTTTTCCCATACTCTTTTAACTTTTTCTCATTCTCGGTTCACTAAGACAAAACTAGTCTCTGCTACTTATGCTTTTTTACACAAGTCTGCCTCCAAGCTGCTGCCCATTCTGTCGGTCTGGGAACACAATCTGTCACTGTCTACTTCTTTTGATTGGGACCCAACTTTTAAGGACATCACTTTTGCTTACAAAAATCCCAATCCTAAACATACACAATTCAAAATTGATAACAAAAAATAATAATATAATCTGTTAGTTTTTAATTAACATCCTAGTAAACATCGTAATGGTTATGTAATGTAAATATGTATTATGTTAGGGTGGCTTCCTGAAAAGATGCTATATAAAATGATTGGTATTGTAAAATGCTTTCCCACTTGATGAAAACTATTGATACCATTGGTCATGATGCGTAACCATGTGAAATGCCAAAACACCCTCAGCTGCAGTTACAGCATCCTCTCTTTTACCTAGTTTCACAACATTTTCTGATTTTTGCTGACAAGCTCTCTCCCTTAAGAGCAGTTTAGAGCTTTGCAGACTGAGCACGAATTTCTAAGTCGCTAGCGTCTTTCTTTGCTACTAACACATACATGCCACCTGTACAGATAGTACAATTGGATTCCCAGTTGTTGCAATTAGATCAAAAACATAAATAATTATTTTTTAAGTTATTTGTAAATTTACACTTTAATTTGGACCTCTTCTGTATTTATGATATGGTGTTCACTCATACCACAGCATAGCCCCATCATCCTAGTTGTCAACTGAGCCACACTTTAATGCATGTCTTCATTTAAGCAAACCCCCTCCTCATTTTCCTAGCAGTGTCTACTATGCAGTACACAAAGTATCAAGGTACGTTATGTGTTCAAAGCATCTACTGATAACACTTGGACTGAACAAAAATATGTAGGCCCGTGTATGAAGGGATTTAGTACAGTGGATTGAAGCTGTTACTTTAAAGTGAGTTCATCAAGAACACACAGACACAGTTGTAAACACGTTAAGAGCAAATTTTGCATAGGCATTAGAAAATTTTTCTTTACACAGAGAACCATAGATGCATGGAATAAGCTACTGAGTAGTATGGTAAACAGTAGGACTGTAGGGACTTTTAAAACTCGACATGATGTTACTTTGGAAAAGTTAAATGGATAGAACTGGCAAGCTTTGTTGGGCTGAATGGCCTGTTCATGTCTAGACTGTTCTGATGTTCTAATGTTTGATTAAACAGTTTGAGTAATGAGCAGAACAAAAACCCTGGGAAATTTTGTGTTATGTTATAAACCCCAACCAGTATTTAAGAAAGTGGACATGTCTGGAAATACAAAGACGTCTTCTTTCATGTTAAATTCCATTCTTACCTTTTTAGAACAATACAATTTTGTACAGTTATACAATATTCAAATTAACTTTATCATTAAAACATCACTTTTTACATACTGTATAAATTTAGTCTGCTATGTATTATTATAAAAAATAGCATAACTGAAAAGCAGAATTGCATCATGTGCAGGGTGTGACTAATTGCCAAACTTGCAGGGGACCAAACAAAAGGTGACCTAAGGACTTACTGTTATAATGTGGCAGGCTGCTTACTTCCCAGTTTTGATGCCACTGATAAGACCAGAAGAATCTTAACCATCATCCATTCCTGTGTAGCTTAATAAGATCGTGAATGTTCCGGACAGGATCTCAATGTCATCAATAATTTATTAATAGAGTGTTTAAATGATGATGGGTATATGCATTATCATTAACATCTCTTAGGACCCCAGCTATTTTTATGGATATTTTGTGTTTTATTTTTACAATACATAACATTGACCATCCATTAATCTTCTAATATTTTAAATAAAATAAATAAAAATATAAGGACAGCACATATGTGCATTCACTAGTTCTGCTGCCTTACGCTTTTAGCTTCCTAGATTTTAATCCTGTACCTAGTTGCTACCTGCATAGAATTTTCACATTTTCACCATTTCTCCTGGGGTTTTCTCTCACATCCTGAAAAATATGCAATTTTAGCAACTATAAATTGGACCCATGCGGGTGTGAGAGTGTTAATGATTGGGTCCTGTAGCAGACTAGCATCCAATCCTGTGCCTAGTATGGTCATCTATGCTTTCTGAATAGACCAAAATAGACCATGGCCCCCTGCAACCCTGAATTGGACTTAATGAGTCGGGCAATGTTATGTGACATATTTTATACATGATTATAAATACAATTTTATAAAGTAGCTTTATGCATCAAAAATTTTAGTTCCAGATTCCAGGTGTTGAAGGTCAATCAATTGCCGAGTCTTACTGCAGGAATTTATTGAAAAAGATTTAATAAACATGAACAAATTAAGAACAGTGCTGACAGTCTAACTAAATTCTTAAACCAGGAGAATAGAATACTATTGTCGAAAGCTCCGCAAATCTACAAGCATAATGAATAGTGGCAATCCCTGTACTGGAAAACAGTATAATCGAATTTAGAAAATTAATTAAATCTACTTCTGTAATGTGACCTGAGTGAAAGCTTGAGTAACATTTGGAAATGAAGTTGTGCATTTATAGAAAGACTTTACAGAAAGATATGATATTTTTTGGAACAGATCTTTAATTGTCAAGAATATTCAGATCTAAATTTGATTTCTTAAGTGAAAGTATAAGAGTGGACTTTTTCATCCAATAAAGACATGAGCCTGCAGTTTCAGCTGGGTCTATCGACATGTAGTAGTGGGCTTCACTTGGGAAATCAGTTATAACATTTTCTGGGTGGGTTTTTGTTTGTCAGGTCATCGCTTACCCCTAAGAACTGATAAAGGTTTTTGTAACTGATATTGGTTTTGATGCCAGGTTCTTAGTAGCTAAGTGATGAGTAAGTAGTCTTGTGTCATTCTGTGTGGTTTAGAACTCTTCACTTGTGATAAATGTTACACACCTGCCCTTGGGAGTCAAGTTCAGGGATCACCTAATATAAATTCTACCTCGATTTGAGAGTTGGCACTGTTGCCACTCCTCTCCTTCTGCAGATCTGGGGCCTCATGCATAATGCTATGCATAGAATTCACACTAAAACATGGCGTAAGAACAAAAGCAGAAATGTGTGTACGCACAAAAAAATCCAGATGCATAAATCTGTGCGTTCGCCAACTTCTACGTTCTTCCGCTCCATAAATCCCGGTCAGCGTGAAAAGTAACACACGTGCACGCGCCTGCTGCCCCACCCCAACTCCTCCCAGAATTATGCCTCTTCGAATATGCAAATCAATATAAATAGCCCTTAAGCTCAGTGTTCTGTGAAAAGGCAATGGCAAAAGCACGGGGGAAAATAGAAGAATTTCAGCGAATACCAAGTGGAGGCAAGGAAAAACATACTATTTGTTGGTTTAAACAATGGTATAAGCAACAAAAGGAAGTTGATCAAGTGACATAGAGTGTCGGAGAAACTCGAAAGCTCAAGTTCACAAAGTTGCACAGTGCCCGAAATAAAAAAAGAAGTTGTCAGATATCAAAGTCGCCGTGAAAAGGTGAGTTGTAGCCCACCATCTGAGTGTCATATGAAAGCTTATTAGGGTACAGAGAAAAGAAAAATGGGGACACAGTGAGAAAAAAGCTAGAAATGTCAACTTTAATCTCGAAATTTCCACTTTAATCATGTAGTTTATTTTGTCATTAAAGTAGAACATCATAAACTTCATCTTTAAATCATTTAATTTACTAGTTTCTAAAATAACATCATAACTAAAGTAGCATGTTAAATGCTTTATTTTGTATATGTTCTTCTGTGTGCTCTATGTGTGTCAATCACTACTTGCTTCTTAAATGGGCTTTCTCTTCCTCCGACAGGACACAGAATCCATTACATTCGTGATATTACAGTTCTCTAAATAATTAAAATACTAAGATGTATACTTGATATCATTTTCATGATGATAGGAATTAAATTATGTATTAAACATGGGACACGGTGGCACAATGATAGTGACGAGCTAGCGCCCTGTCCAGAGATTGTTCAAACGTACTAATCTCCCAATTCCTGTCCTTCCTTTACTTTCTCCAAGTAACCAATCGGTACACAATCAGCTCTGTAATAGATGTTAAGCCATCTGTAAGCTTAGAACGCCGATTCTTCAAAACTTTTAAGGAACATTGAAATATCTTTGTAGTATGTGTTTAATTATTCTATCCATCTATCCTTCCAGTGTCGCGCCAGCCCCAGCAAGAATACAGCGTGAGGCAGGAACAATCCCTGAACTATCTAGCGCTGCACCACCGTGTCCTCACATGTTTACTTATTAACATCCATCCATCCATAATCCAACCCGCTATATCCTAACCACAGGGTCACGGGGGTCTGCTGGAGCCAATCTCAGCCAACACAGGATGCAAGGCAGGAAACAAACCCTGGGCAGGGCGCCAGCTCACTGCAGGGTACTTATTACAATATAGATTATTTAAATGATATTAACATTTTATCTGTATAATATAATAAACATATTTTGCTACATTTCATCTTAAAAATGATAGCGTCATTGTAAATACGCACTTTATAAAGTGGCTCAGGTTGTGCAATATTATACTTCTAATAAGTACAAACAGTTCTACAAGGAACACTTGATGGACTGATTGAGTGCGTTTATAGTTCTTGGGATGAAACTGTTTCTGAACCGCGATGTCAGTACAGGAAAGGCTCTAAAGCATTTGCCGTATGAGAGCAGTTCAATAGACAGCATGGCTGAGGCAGCATGTGCTTGATGCTGTATACCGATAATTCTCTTTCCAATCAGCTGCTGTAGAGCTGTGATTCCACACTCAGATACAGTGATATAAATACTCCGAGTGGTGCAGTGAGAGTAATATGAAAAAAGATGATCCGCTGTGGCAACCCCTAACGGGAGCAGCTGAAAGAAGAAGAAGAAGGTGCAGTGAGAGTAACAACGCTAAAGCAGCTATGGTATTTGGAATAGTCTGGCCATTCCGTGGACCATTATATTGTTACAGGTTAATTACAATCAGATGCCTTAAACTAATAAACAATATGCGGTTAACTTCAGTGTATATGATAAAGCTGCGTCAGGAATGTGGATCTAAAAAAGAAAGGGAAACCACATTGGAACAAAAAGCACTGCTTTGACGCTGGGTGCCGCCAGTTTACAAAACCAAGCAGAGAAGTTGCATACACCAGGGTTTGAGCTACCATGAAAATGTGTGTGGCTTTACACCAAGTTTAGGTTTTATACATCACAATTTGAGCGTGCAAACAGAAGTGCGCAACATTTTTGTGCGTTCGCACCATTTATACATGAGGCCCCTGATAACTGGTGACAGGTGGATGAGTGTCCACACTTCCAGGTTATGGTCTCGTAAGCCTGCTCCCTACACGTTGCCCGCCTTTTAGCCAGCTCTACCACCATCTTGACTTCAGATAAAACTGAATCACACATTAATTCATGTTTGTTTTTTTGCTTTCAGTTACAGTATACAGGATTTGCCCAAGGGTGCCTCAAACCTTTATCTGTGCTTTGATTTTCATTTACTGGATCAATTTTGTAAGTTTGTCCAGTAACACTTGTTCCTAAAAAGTCTCCCAAACTAATGTTTATTCAATTATATTGACCTCTTTTTCATAAGTCACTTAGGATAAAGGAGTTTGTTAAGTGAGTTGTTTAATATTTTCAGTCCTTGCATTTCAGTAAAGGTCCTAATTGCACTCTAATTAATCATTCTATTTATAAAGACTGTGTTATCACAGGTATCATATGTTTTAACATTATTTTTATTTGGAGGGATACTGTTTTATCTAAACCCTGTATTACATGCAAGTTGCCTTTTCGGGGCAGCAACCACCCTCTTCTTCCTCTTATTGAGGACATATAATATACTGTGTATCTCTCTCAAAACCAACTAAACAGTGTTCTTCATTTTATATTTCTGGTTTATGCTAGGCTTACTATGAGGGTGTTTTAGGTGCTCTTTACCTGTTCATCATTAGTTTCTATGTTGTGTTGAAAGCGCACTTTTGTAATATTTGTTCTCATTTAATGCATTTGCCTATCAAAATATTAATCAAAGTTTGATCATATAAAAAGTTAACATCCGATCTACAGTGTAACATTCTGGGGGGCCAAGCACTGAGGTGCTGTACTATGGTGCAGGTTGCTTCAATCCAGTACCAATATGGGTGATGTGAGTTCATGAATAATATTTTTAGCACTCTACTTTTTTCTGAGAGGGATATGGGATTAACAGTATTTCTACAGTATTGGACTGACTTTATTTTTCTTGTTATTGAAATACATGTTTGTTTATTTTGTAATGCATATTTCAGGAAATATACTTTTTAATAGAAGTTATGACTTCTAGGACTTGTCAATTCTTGAGCCAGAAAGACAAGACATCAAGATGTAGAAGAAGTTCTGCCCCTGGTGAGAGTGATAAACAATAGAAAACATAGACAGGAGTGGACAATGAGAAGTGAGAGCTAAAGAAGGGCAAGTCAACAGTACTTCAATCATTTTTTTGTTGGGCTAAGACCTTGACAGAGAGAGAGTCTATAAATGGTTCAGCAAGGTTAAGGTTAACAAAACACTCCTGCAAATACCACTGATGAACAGTTATAGTATTAATATTAGCTTGTAACGAATCATATAACTTCTGGGAACAGGGTCCTCAACAATGTGGCATCATAGCAATGAAGTTCCAAAATGGAGATTTTACGTTAGAAAACATAATGGATAAATGGTAATCACCAAAAATAATTTTAATAAGATTCATTGCTCCAGAGAAAAGATATAAGAAAAATAACAATACCCTAATATGAGGGATGTTCAAAAAAAATTCTGCACTTTTATATTTTCATTGGAAACGGTGAAGGTGGGAGGAGTAGTAATCGGTCAGATCTGAGAGTGTCATGTGACTAGTTCTGTCTGGCAAGCCGCCTGCCCTTGCAGTTTAGTATAAGAGTTGTCACTCAGTGGTGAAGATGGCTGCGAAACTTATAAATGGCACCAAAGAGGAACAGTGTTCTGTTATACACTTTTTGTGGGCAGAAAGTGTGCTAGGAGCACAAATTTATCTCCATGTGTGCTCAGTATGGGGATAAAGTTCTCTCTCGTGGGGTCATCTATGAGTGGATTGAAATGTTCGAAAATGGCCGTACTAGTGTGACCGGTGCAGAGAGCACCGGACGTCCAGCTACAGCCACGACCACAAGGAATGAAGAAAGAACCCTGATGTGAAAGCAGGCGTGTATCAGTGGGACTACGCGCTCAACCAAAAACACTTTTTGCTGATGGCATTAAAAAGTTGGTACGACGCTGGGAAAATTGCATCGCAAAGGAAGTTGACAATGTAGAAAAGTGATGTAATTTGTTTTTGAAATTCTTAATAAATAGAGATAAAAAAAAGTGCGGAAACGTTTTGAAAGTCCTTCGTATTTTCTGGACTAGACAACCACTGACAACCTATTTGAGTGACAGAAAAATTATTTTAAGAGAAAAAGATCCTAATCAATGATATGTCATGGCTTTTAGGATTATTGTTTTTTTTTGGGGTGGGGGGGGGGTTTGAATTGTTTATTAATATCTGTTACTATTGTTTTCTTTGTACTAAATTTAAAGTTTTAGAATTTTTGATTTTCAATTCCTCATTTAATAAAATGACTCAATAAAACTGAAGTTTTGTGTAAAGGAAGGACCAGGAGGTGAACTTAAATATTTAAATAGAGTGAAAGCCAGAACTGACAGATCGATAATTCTGTTGCCAAAACCCAAAATGCTAACCTAAGCTCCTAGCCTTAATTTAGAACAACAAGAAGAGACTGCATAGGGCCTGTAAGGGAAAAGAAAAACTGCCTGCTTGTTAAACTAGGACATCCTGACTTCATTTGTATCAGCACATTTTACATTAGAAAATTAGATCATATATAACATTTAACTTTGTGTTTTATCCTCTGACAATAGCTTACATATGAGAAATCTTATTTCTTACACTTAGGACTTTTAATCTATTTAAATATTTGTGGTTTTACATAATACTCAATTCAGAGATTTCTCTTTCTGGAGTATACCATTTATCTAAAGCTACATGATGAAAATTAAAATATATACAACTGTATTAAGTAAATGAACCTAGCTGTTCAAAGGAAGTGATCTGTATGAATTTTTTCAGTCTCCATTTCTGCATTAACACCTGTAGGTGTAAATATAAGACGTCCATGTTTAGAGAACATTAATAATGATGGTGCAAGACTCTTGCAAGAATTTTCTGCAGCAGGCCCTAATCCAATTCTTCAAAATTCTCAAAAGGCATTAATAAAGTAAATTCAGCAGAATTTTTTTGGCTAACCAGTGAATGACGTACTCAAGGACACTAGTGAAGATTAAGGGGGAGTACATTTAGGACTTTATCCAGAAAGGCCTTCATTACACAAAGAGTTGTGAACATCTGGAACAACCTACCACAACATGCAGGTGAAGCAGAAACATTGACAACCTTTAAAAACAATCTCAGTAAGATATTAGGACAGCTTAGCTATTAGCTAAAGCAGAAGTTTCCAGCTTCAATCCTGGATGGCTAACAATGACTTCAGGTTTTTCTTCCAGCTATTTTATAAATCAGTGACCAATTTCTGTTGTTAATTGTCCTCATTTTCCTTCATTTTAATTGCCTTGTTTTTCAAGTCCTCTGAATTGCATCATTTTGGGTTAAATTTCAGCCAAATAAAAATAAAATGTGCAGTGAGCCAACAATTGAGCAGCTAAATCAAACTCCAACCAATTCTACTCCAACTTGACTCTTAATTAGAGGGCAATTCTTCTTGTTAATTAAAACCGGTTATTTAATTCCATGGCTTGTTTGTGCTCTCATTTGCCACACCAGACATTTCTATAACTGTTGATTTTCTTTGTTCTAAATCCACTGTCAAAATGTTTTGTGGATCTAAATAGATGAACATTACCATTCTTTATTTTCAGATGTTGTATGATGGACACCACTAAGATGGTCATGTGTTGCCTCGTTTTGTATCTCATTAATGTTTGGCTGCTAATCAAGGTAAAAAAAAAAACAACTAAGGTGTCTGAGTCTTAAAAAGCAAGTCAATTAAAATTAAGAATAAAGAAGTTAAATAGTAGCAAAATTTGGTCACTAATAAGACAGTGTCAGAATGAAAACCTGCAGCCACAGTAGGATTGGAGTTGGGCACCCCAGAATAAAACAAACAAGGTTGATGGATGGAATGGTCTCTTCTTGTTTATCAAATTGCCTATGTTCTTGTAGTCAAAGAATATGTAACCAAACACACAACTAAATCACACACAAACTTGTTTCATTTATATCCACAAACTTGAATGACACTTAATCGTCTATGAAGCCTTTGTTATCCTCTGGAGCTACGCACCTAGCAACAGCCCATCATTTCTAGACAATGACACCACAAAATGGCTGCATTCAATAGATATCAAAATGACAACAGGTAAACATCCAATAAATGATAATAAAGATTGATTTTGATAAATGTGCATTTTAGCAGGAAAATAAAAATGTATTGGGTTAACTGATGATTCCAAATTGGTCATGTGTGAGTGTGTGAGTGAGTACTGCAATAGACTTGTGCCACATTTGTTGATAGTTCTCTCCTTGTACTCGGTGCTGCTGGGATAGGCTCTTGTTCCCCATGACCATGCTTTGGAATACGCAGTTTGACTTAAATAAGGTCTGTTAAGTTATCTTATTGTAGGCTATCCAAAGTCTGCTCTAGAATCAATGCATAAACCAGGGGTCGGCAACCCGCGGCTCTGGAGCCACATGCGGCTCTTCAGCCTCCTTGTAGTGGCTCCCTTTGGCCTTGACAAAAAAATAAAAACCATGAAAATGAATGATGGCAATTTCTTAATTTAAGTTGTATTTATATATATATATATATATATATATATATATATATATATATATATATATATATATATATATATATATATATATATATATATATGTTTATTTACTACTACTACTACTGTTATACATTTTAACATCTAATTTAAAGAGTTTAATTCTGCGTGGACAGAAGCATTTGCCTTCACCGCCAACGACGCTGGCTTACTCAGCATTCACTGAA
The DNA here is from genome assembly GCF_900747795.2 of Erpetoichthys calabaricus. Classification (NCBI taxonomy): domain Eukaryota; kingdom Metazoa; phylum Chordata; class Cladistia; order Polypteriformes; family Polypteridae; genus Erpetoichthys; species Erpetoichthys calabaricus. The sequence goes on from NC_041396.2 coordinate 181,854,786, forward strand.
AATAAGCGAAAAGATAAGCGAAAGAGAGCAATTTCGGAACTGCAACGGAAAGCTGAACAGAGCAAACTTACTTTCAAAAAGTGGATCACTTCTACACAGTCAACTACAGCCGCTAGTTTTGTGGCAGCTCAAGAGATCGTAAGGAGGGGTAAGCCGTTCACAGACGGAGAATACATGAAAGAATCGTTCATAAAAATATCAGAGCATCTATTCTCCGACTTTAAAAACAAACGGGAAATTGTTCAGAAAATGCAAGCTGCATTTAGAGAAAGATTCAGTGAGTTCAGAAAGGAAAAAAACACTCTCTCCTTCCCTGTCACACCCCTGGACGTCGACCCATCCCTGCTGAACACATCCGCATTCACAGGAGTAAGCCCAATCTAGAAATTGAACTGGCCGCATAGCGGATAAAGATTTATGGGTGTCCAAGTTCAAATGCCTGACAGGGGATCTTGAAGAAGTCACCCGTCAGAAGGCTACTCTCGCTAAAGAGCACAAATGGAGTGATATTTAAAACCTCCCCAAACCCGACAAATTTGTTTTCGACACATGGAGTGCCATTCCCGAAACGTATATGAACATGAAAAAATATGCATTTGGAGTCCTGTCCATCTTTGGCTCAACATACTTAAGTGAGCAAGTTTTCTCAAGCATGAACTTCATAAAGTCCAACTATCTCTCCCACCTCACACATGAGCCTGCAGTCCTGTGTGAAGGTCAAAGTCACATTGTACAGCCCAGACATAGAGATGATCAGCAGCGAACTTCAGAAACAGAAGTCACTTTAAACAGGTGACAACAATAGCATTTAATAAGCTATTATTTTTCAGAAAAACAAAACACATTCATTTCGGACCCGGAGCTGATGTAGGTTTTTTTGTATGTTCAGGTGCTTCAATTGATTCAGCACACTGAAATGGAATTTTATGTTTACTTTTTTAAAGCTGCTAAGCTACAGCTAAATGTTTTATTTATATTAAAGTGGGATAGTTTTTATTTTAATTTTACACAGGTATAGGAAGGACCCAAATAGGCCTGCATAGTTCAGTTTAATTTATTTCAAAGTAGCCCTACACATGCACACTGCACTTCTGTTTGTTGTATTCCGTGGTTGTAACATGTAAAATCTTAAAAAAGATTAAAACTTTTAAAAGTTTATCAGCTGTGTTATGTTTTGCGGCTCCAGACTATTTTTCTTTGGAGGAAGAGGGGGCAAAATGGCTCTTTTCATAGTGAAGGTTGCAGACCCCTGGCATAAACCATACACAGTATAACACAATTTCATCACAAACAAGGCACTGGCAGCTTTGTAATTAATTAGTTTAAGTTATGCGCTTGCACTGCAAAAATGAAACATCTCATGAACATAGGATGACCAACATATGCACCAAGCAAAGATTTGACAATAAAGTCCATTTTGGTAGCAATGCGGCACTCTAAGCCACTGTACTTTCTTTTGTGCTTTAAATCTATACAGAATAGTTTTTTTTATTCAAGCTTACAGTTCACATGTCTGAACTACAGCATTCAGCATTTTTCTCTAAAATTTCCTCCTTAATGCATTCCTGACAATTCATCCAGTCAGCTCAAGCTCATTAAGTCCTTTCTCCTATGCAGGCAATGTCATGCCAAGCTACATTTCCCTGAAAACTTTAATTCCACAGTATATGATCTGTGGTTCCCCAAAGAGAGTAGTTATACAGCTCATAACTTCAGTGCATTCATTCAATTATACTGGGATAAATCTGGTTTAGACATGAAATTGCTTTTTATAAATACTACCACAAAATAATAAAAATCATCCACTACTTGTTCCCATATTTGAATTTCACAACACTGTTAATTGCTCACAAAGTTATGTTTCTTACTTGTTACCAGTTTCATCAAAGCTGTAACTACAAACAACAAAAACATGTATCTAATTTGGCAAAAATATGAAATTGAGTCAATACACTTAAACAATACGTAATTACTGCAAATGAGGATGTGCCAAAGCTGCTCTGGTTCCCTGTGATGCTTAGCTAAATAAATGGGTTCAGGAAAGGGCAGATAGAAAAATGTTTTGGTCTTGATTAATAAAAAAAAACAAAAACAAAAGTTTATGTGTAAAGAAAGTTTGACATTTTATATGTCTTATTAGTGATCTTTTTAGGTTAATACTTTAAGGACAGTTTTGATAAAATTACAGCTTTGAGTCTTCTTGTATTTTGGCCATCATCAACTTTCAATAAAAAGTCCAGTCAGGCAGAGTTAAAAAATCCAGTGGCAGACCTAAGAGATGTTACAGAAGGAGGTCAGAAGGATATCAGATCATTCTTCCTAGTTCAAAATTCAAAGTTTTAAACAAAAGTAGAGTCATAACCAGATGTGTATTACAAAGAGAGTACTTACAAATCATATCTTACAACAAAGCTGAGACCACTTTCAAAAAGCCATGCAGCCATCTTCATATACATGTTGTGTGTATACCACATGCCTAGCAAAATGTAGCAACTCAATTCTCAGAAATGGCGGTGCCCATGAAAGACAAATTTACAAAGTGGTGGTGATTATGACATCTCTAAAACTAAGATAAAAAATGAACAAATATTCAATTGGAAACAGATTTGTATAATCCCATCCTCTTAGAATATGATGAGATTGCATGAAATTTACACCAATGGATTTCCAATTGCATATGTGATTTGGTGTCAGTCCTGTCTTATTTTGGCTTGTAGATGGGTTGATTTTCTGTTATAATGTGAATCTTCTCAAGTATTATCTTGTTTATATCCTTAATATGTTTCAATTTGTTGTTCATCCCTTTTTCACATATATCTGCTAAAAAGAATTTTCATAACATAAATATGGCACTAACATTAATCATAAACGTATGGTTGTGATGATCTGTATCTGGTTCTCTTAGTAGTCTTAGTGTCTTCACTATGTCTGTGAAATGCAGTGGAGATCAACAGCTTGATAGGTTTATAGGGTCATTGATGTCACATGTACAAAGTCCAGAGAAATTCTTACTTGCATTTGCCAATCAACATGCAATACGTCACCACTCTCTGGCACCATGGATAAATGTATACAGTATGTGGCGATGTTAATATCCTGTAGGTAGGCAGATATGAAGAGGGTGATAATCAAGGTCTTCGTCGCTTATCTGACATTGGTCATTAATTACTGGTTGCTTAATATGTGACTTGTAGTAAGAATAATCTAAATTGTTCTTTATTCTTTGCTTTTTTTAATGCAAAATTTGGTTGTGTACAAGGGAACCTTTAATACATAGAATTGTCTATATCTGTCTGCAGATCCATGTATTTCTATTAATATATCATTGTGTTGTATTTCATCTTCATAGTGGAATTTCTGCCTTGAAATGCATTACTGGATATTGGCCCTTATGTAAGTCTCTTTCACTTTTGTAAGTCTCTTCTATTCATCAGTAAATTGTCAAGTTGAAGGTTTTCATGTCAAAAATCCTGAAATTACATCCCCAAGAAATTTAGCCAGTTCATCATATTGTTAACCCTAGTTACTACTGATGTAGCCTTCCTCTTACCTGATCTTTCCACATTAATAAAATCAGACATTTTCCAGAAGTGATAGGCCCTTGTAGCTAAAAGTGGAAAGGACCCCATAGCAGGACACCTCCAGTTAAAAGCAAGGCTTATGCAATATTTATGACCAGTAAAAGATGCCATTTTCAATGTTTTCGGAGGCTTGATGCTTCATGTTAAGTTTGGGTACTTTTATATTTGCTCATTTATAGTTTTGTTTAGATCTAAATGAGTCTTTATGGTTTGAATCAATTAATAGGTTCATTATTTGTCACATATACAGATTTAAAATGAAATTCATATTTGCATGTGCTAATCAACATGGAACAATTTGCAAAACAAATGTATTTGCCAATGAAAATAGTGGTCTTAGATTAGGCAAAGAATTTGCCACTTCTGCATAATAGACACTTTTCCTTTAACTAAAAAATTCCTTTTGTGATTATGGACCTTGTAGGAGCCAATCTTAGAAAGTTAATGCTTTATGTTAAACTCATATTAGTGTTTGCTTAAATTGAATAGAATAAAATTTTCTTTCATAGCTATAGATTATGGTATAGCCTTTTGCCTCCTGTAAGTTAACATGAAATAGGACCTTCTTAGATATATATGTGATACAGTGTGTTAATTAAGTCAGTTGTTGTTTAGAATAGGTCCCAGTGCTAACAGGGACCGAGAGACCCATTTACTGTATGAAAATGGGATAAGCATTCAGTTTTCTGAATGTTTAGAAATGGTTCAACTGTAAGCAAACTTAAAGAATGAAAAATGATATATAAGCTTTAAACCAAACTTTTCTTAAACAAGAACTTTTCTTATCTTTGCTATATCAATATTTTCTCTATTTTTGTGTGAACTGTTTTACTTTGAATTTTTACTAAAGTTTTTAAAACGAAATATTTGGTCTGTAATAATTCATTACATTTATATAGCGCTTTTCTCAGTACTCAAAGCGCTATCCACACAGGGAGGAACCGGGAAGCGAACCCACAATCTTCCACAGTCTCCTTACTGCAAAGCAGCAGCACTACCACTCTGTGAAATCATTTCAACGCATCAAGCTTTTGCTAGAATCCCATGAAGCATATTGAAGCTGCAGTAATTTTGGGTAAATGAAGCAACAGACCTTCTAGAATTCCTTCAGCTAAACAAGGTTTATTCTTATGTACATGCTGTAAACTTCAGAAATTAACATCTCATCCAAGTAAGTATGAATGAATAAACTCCTGATTTCGTAATCTGCACATATTCCGTTCTTTTTTCTGTGAAAACTATATACTCATACTTGCATAACTTTGCATGAAGAATGTGTAAATGTACAAAAAGTACTATTTTTTTAAAATTTTCCTTTCAAAATATGTATAATGTATTATATTGTTTTTGCAAGGTCATTTAACAGTAATAGTTAATAGTCCTTGTATTGCTAATTACCATACTAGCATCTACTTTCAATGCAAACTTACTGAATTAAAGATTTACATGAACATTTCATCCTTGAGACAATCAAAGGATGAAGGTTTTTTATCATATTTACATTAAAAAAGGAACATAATAAATTTTTTTGTAAAATTGAAACAAAACATAAACAAAGAGATGTGCAGTGCAGTCTGGCATTTTGCTCACCCTGGTTCAAACTCCAGCAATGTACATGAATCATCAGCGTTGGTATGCATGTGCTTTGGAGGAACTCCTTATGTGCTCTGTCGAGTTATGTAATAACCTCCTGGTATGAGAGTGGGCGCTATCGCTAACATTGCCTTCTCTTTCTCTCCCCGCAGCACCAAGAAACTGCTCGGTGAGGGCCCCTAAGTCTGCTCAAACATAAGAACGCTAGCTTCCCGGAAGGAGGTAAGAGTGACCCGCCAGACAGACAGACAGATTGACCCTAATCCATGGCTAGAGCCAAGCCTTTATTTTGTTATGTGAAGCAAGACAGCAAGAGCTATAATGGCTCAGGAGTGTTTTCTTTTGTTTTGGAGCTTTCTGTTAACTAAACAGGACAATCTGGTAGGCACCCCAAATTTTCTTCAGCAACCTGTCATTCCTGCAGTCGGCCAGTGTATAAAACATAATCTCAAAAACTTGGACTGCCAATTCCCATCACATATAAAGACTTTATTATGAAACAATGAAAAAACCCTGTAACAATGAAGTGTTGAGTTACGTTATCAAGAACCTCAATTCAAGAAGTGATGCTGTCTGTCCACAAAACAAGAATATTGGGACTTAATATTTGATGAGGGGAAGATCATTAACTCTACATCGTTCATTTGATTAGGTAACAGGTAAGTTCTTGTTTTCAATTAAGCTGGTTTATAGCAAGCAGCAAACTACTGTATGTCATTTTATAGTACTCAAGAATAAAAAAATTACAAAGAAGAGGAAAGAGCATATAAGCATATAAGATGCTCCATTATTTTCAGCCAAGCAATATGGTACAATCATATTTGCTCAGACCCGACAGACCAGGATAAACAACTGCAGGAGCTCAGACAAGATTTCATCAGACAAGGTTACACCCCCAAAACAACAGACACTCAAATAAGAAGAGCTACTGCCATACCCAGAGACAACCTTCTGGAATATAAAAACAAAGACAACAAGAACCACATCCCCCTTGTTGTCACCTACAACCCACATCTTGAAACACTTTGAAAAATTATAAAAGAACTTCAGCCAATACTAAACAATGACCAAACACTGAATAATGTATTTCCTGAACCTCCCCTCCTGGCATACAGACAACCACCAAACCTTTAGCAACTAATTATCCAAAGCTCCCTATGTGAACCAACAGAAAATGGCACATCTCCATGTCTACGGAAAAGATGCAAAACATGTGCCCACATTTATGATACAGACCGTATAGTTATACCACACTACCGACTTGAACATCATCATTTTCCTGCAGATCATCTAATGTAGTCTACCTAATTCTCTGCATGAAATGTCCTGACACTGCACTCTATGTGGGAGAAACTGGACAAACACTCCGCCAGAGAATGAATTTACACAGGTTCCACATTAAACATGGCAACACAGATGTTCCTGTAGCGGCCCACTTCAACAGCCATGGACACTGTGAGAGGGACTTTAAAGTCACAGCGCTTATGGGCAACTTCAAAACACAGCAAGAGAGAAAAGAATGGGAAGTTAAACTCATGCTGAAATTTAATACATTACAACATGGCTTGAATAAAGATAAGAGTTTTATGGCCAGATATGAGGATTGTTTACATCTCTCAGAATGACAGACAGCCTGTCTACAGATCCACATTGTTTTGAAAAACTCATTACAAACTTCAAAAGACTTTGTTGGACAGTTATCTTATCCAAAGATCTTGACCATACATTGTTCTTCTCTCTCTTGTTAAATTAACCCTAGCCTGAATGAATCTATTAATTTTTTACATTTAAAATTTCTCATTTAAAGATTTACCAATGTTGTTTCTTGTCCTAGAGTGTGTATATAAACATAGGGAACTCCAGTTTCTGTATTGCATCTTGCCTGAAGAAGGGGCCTGAGTTGCCTCGAAAGCTTGCATATTGTAATCTTTTTAGTTAGCCAATAAAAGGTGTCATTTTGCTTGGCTTTTCTCTACATTCATAATGGCTAACACGGTACAACACCCTAGTACTAAAGAAGAGGAAATAATTCCATTCATCAGGCATTTTTGCTTTACAAATTACTAAATTACTGCAAAAAGCTTATCCAGCTATCTGTTAAAGCCTGCCAGGGTCTCTGTTTGTAGAGCAAGCCCAGACAATTTGTTACAGAGCCTTTGTACAGGCTTTAAAACAGCTTCTTATTTTCTGACCTGAGTTTTCTTCAAGATCACTTTGAATAATCAATTCAACTAAATTCAATTGAGTTCAGGCACAGAATGTTGTGACAAGTTCTCAGGTAAAATGCAAGCATTTAATTTTGAAGACTGGAATTGGTCCTCATGCTGCACAATAGGCAGATCTGCAGGATGTTGTGTTCCAGGCAGAACATCTGAGAAGAGAGAATCCTATTTCTTGTAGGAACAGTTCTTCCTGGTTGGAGCTTTAGAATAACAAAAAATGAAAAAAGAACCCAAAAAAAAGTAAATGGCTCTGGGCATAACATGGAAATATAACAGGGGAAATTCAGGAATGATGAAGTTGGTGACCTATTTCTGGTTCCTCAGAATCCTCCTCCCTAGAGCTGGTGGCTGCCTTTGTTATCTTGAGACTCTTGCCCCAGTCAGTATTGATCAATGGAGACATCTGGCTACTGCACGTTTCTAGTTTATGTATTCACAGTGAATTGTATGATTTCACACTGTGCAAGACACCAAAACCCCATAACACCACTTTTTGTCAGTTTTTGCATACTGACTTTAATGTTATATGTATTTAAGAATATATTGTAATGTAGCATTGTATGTATTTTGTGTTGTTTTCTGCCACTTTTCACTTTCCTATAGCTTTTTTTGCAGTTGAATTAATTAATGGACATGAATTGTGTTGTACTTATATGTAATAAATCCTGTAAAACTAGACATTTAAATTATTATTATTATTATTAAAAATGATCTAAAAAAAGCAAGGAATTTGCTGTGGGGCAAGACAGAAAATGCTGGCTATTGAACATTAGTTCTTTGATTATCAATGTTTTCAAAAATAGTGAAGTAAAATAAAATGCTTTGCATTTTGTAAATTAAGATTAAAATTAAAGATCATTTCAGTGAAGGATTATACTTTTCAAATAGTTTCTACTAATGATCAGTCTGAGTATATATCATGAAATGCACCTACAGTATAGTGACAGGCAGAGACTGTAAATTCTGACAACATGTCAATATCCGTAGTATTTTCATATAGGCTTATATCCATTATTGATATATCAAGTATTTTAAGTTAATGTGCTGAAAACTAATCAAATCTGGAGAAACTGGTAGTGTTTCTTCATTATTAAGGATTTACATGTACCGTTTTTTAGTTTACTGTATTCACAAAAAATGTAACAAAATAGCCTTAAAAATTATAAAAGGTTAGTGATGGCCGGTTTGGATTTTTTGTTCACATTTTGTACTCAGCTTAAGATTGAAAGTCTGACTCTAACCATCAGGGCCTTGAATTTATAAAAAAAGAAAGAAAGAAATCCTCTTTTTTGAAGATATGTACTTACCTAGAAAGTTCTAAAGACCCATTAATAATGTATATCTTTACCATGTCCTCTAGGAATAACGTAAATTTGAAAATGAATTTGGATCTTAAATGAAGAAGTAATCACTCAGTTGTTGTTCATGTAGAAGAAGGTGCCTGAAGCTGTTTAGTATATTTTTAAAGCATTTGCATCTCTTTAGAATTTTTTTCAATATATTTCTGTGTGAAGGGGTTTCCTGCCAGATACTGTTCATTATTATGCTGATTTGATTAGAGATCTATTATTTCATGTTCTTTAATATGTAATTCATAGCCAGAAACTAAAGCTCACAGTAGGAGGTTTTAAAACCCTTGAACATATATATCTGTCTTTGATGGATACCAGCTGGAGAGGAATTTATGCTAAACAGAATAACAGTTGTCAGATGTAACATTAATCCTTTCAAGTGACTGTTGTAGTGCTGCTGTTTCACCAGTGTGTGCTGTTTTATCCATATCCATGCCTCTATCATCTCTACGTCCAGTCATAGTCCTAGATGTTTCATTAATCTGTACATACTTGACAAAAAGTTAATGAGTTCTAAAATACAATAGTGCAACAATGTATTCGAACATGGATTCATGCTTTACCACCTTAAGAAATGTGACTATACTAATGATGTTCAGAACAATAAATTTAGGACTGTAATATTCATAAACAGGACCAGTCACCATGTTTAGGAGACCATTAGTAGAATTATAATTTGGGCGCCCCAGTCAGTGCAGCTAGCACTAAAATACCTTTTAAATTGACCATCTTATAATTACTGTGCACAAATAACTAAAATACTGTATATGCATATGTAAGCATATTCTCTTTGATCTGCTAATTCTATTGGATATAGTAATTTTACAGATGCCTTAATGTATATACACTGTGCGTGACAATACTACTACTCAGGACGACTACTGAGAAAGTATCTATCATGACTTCACATTCACGAGCCCTTACTATCACTGCCACACATTACCTTGCCATTTGCTTACCAATGCAGCAACCGCTTCACAAAACAGCAACGTATGCAACAAACAAAATGATGTTGCAGAAAAGATTAAATAAATTAACTTTTTCAATTCAAATAAAAAAAGATAAACTAATGTTATTTTTCCAAAACCACTCAAACAAACATACTGTATACTTTGTCTATATACGTTCAACTGAACCCACAAAAGATTGAATAAAAAGCCACAAATCATAACAAGACTTACTGTAGTGTCCTAGGATAACTAATAGATCTTTACAATACATATGCAAGGAGATATGAAATGCATTACTGAAAAGGGTAGTTCAATAGAATCTATGAGAAAAATATTGTAAAACCTGTGAAAACATGCAAGCAACAAATATTATTATACATTTAACTAACTCCTTTATGCAAGCAAAAATACAAATTTAGAATAAAATCCTTTAATTGAAGCACTACTTCAAATTCATTTTAATATGTGTACATACTGCATAGTGTACATGGTACAATGAGATTGTTTTCTGCATGTCTCCTCAGAACAGTTATCTTAATATCCATGACCCTTAATATCACCGCCACTCACTACTATGCCATTACCCTACCAATGCAACAACATCTGCTTAAAAAAATGGCACCGAATGTGATAAAGAAAATAGTGCCGTGGGAAAGACGGTTAAATAAATTAACTTCAAATGTTAACCTTTAAAATGAACACATTTAAAATAACACTGCATTATCACTGTAAATAAATACTGTATATATACACAGAATCTACATCTGAGGTTTCAATTATCCACTTTTTGAAAATATAAAATTTAAAAAATCCAAAATTTAAAAAAATCATATAACTGAAATAACCATGTGCCCATTTGTCAAACTGTATCCAGCATGAATGATCCTGTTATTCACTGTTTTTGACGTTACCTGCTATAGCCACCCTTCCTCTCACTGTTAGTCATGCTATAGTAATCATGATAATGGAATTATTAGTTAATATATAGTAATATTTTACAATTTTTTACAAGAATATATTCAGACTTCTGGATCTAATACTCTGATCTACACATTGTCAAATGAGGGAACCAGCCACTGTGGCAGAATTTCTGAGGCTTTGTCTCAGGAGCTGAAGTCTGAGGTTTGATTCCTGCAAGGAGGAGCAAAGGTCCATACACCTGATGAGCCCCAATTAGGGCAAAACAAATGTTGTGTACTGTTTGTATTATTTGACAGGTACTCTATTACAAGTGTTATTCTCTAAGGAATGCAATTTTCATGTCCGTAAAACATGAAAAACAAAGCGTATATATATATATATATATATAATATATATATATATATATATATATATATATATATATATATATATATATATATACAATGTCTAAAAAGTGTATTCCCTATGTGCTTTTCCAAATGACTTCTTTGTTTACTATATCTAAATATTACAAAACATTTTACAGAACAAACAAACAAACAAAAAAAACAAAAACTGTGATTTGATCCCTGAAACTATTAAGCACTAGCACTAATCACAGTTGTATTATGCCATCAGGTACATGGCAAGAAATGCAAAAATGTTCTAAAAATTCAAATTTCTATTTTACAATTTTTTCAATGAGCTGCTCCAAAAAATTAGGTGCATATGACATGTTAGTTCATAGAGAGAACAGTGTTTCTCAAATTCCTTTAAACTTCAAATCTTTTGGACAAAAAACAATTATCACAGGCTGACAGCTGACGTCTATTTATCAAGATCACTACCTACTACTCATTATATCTAAAAAGGCAAAACAGTATCATTTTGTTTCTCCTAGGAGAGCAGCACTAGCTGGCCTATGTAACTTATCACTTTGCTCCTGTTCAGAGCAGATTTCAAACTTCAGTCTGATGTATGACTTTATAAAATAAATAGGCTTGAAAGAAAAGAAGAAACAACATTTTGTTAGTGTCAGTGTAGGCCAGCTGGGAACAAAGTTGCAGAATTAAAATTTAACTGTCTGACTCAGCCTCATATATCAAAATGCTCTTTAACCTGAATCTGTCACAGATACATACTAAGCAGGGACACTCCTCAGCAGTCTTTCCCCTCTCCAAAATATGTTAAAGCTCAATCTGTTTTGTATGAACTAGTAAAGCATAAACTAAAGTTAAGTTTCTATAAGGAGAAGAGATGTAATTTATAAAGTATTTAGCCCTCAAACAGTGTTGTTTGTAATGCAGGGTACAGAGGTGCGCCTCCCCCACCCCCCAAATATTTTAAATACTCTAATGAAAATGATCATGAAATATATTTGTTTATTTGCACAACATGTCTGGTGTCAGCACATGTCAACATCCATTAAAAATTGGTTCAGACTTGTATTTGTTTAATTTCTGTGTAAATATCTATATTTCCTGAGTGAAGGTTGCAGGACAAATGAAAGTCTATGTGCAGTAAGTCCTTGATCTTTGACCTAAGGCTTCCCTTTATTTGGTTGCTTTCAGATTTTTCCAGGATGTAGCTCTCTGCGCCCTGGACATTCCCACATTTATTGGCAGCGAAACAGTATTGTGTTAGGTTTTTTAATCTAATGCACTTGGACAATCGTTGATGCACTATTTCATGTTCATGTCAGTAGTTCACACTTTACACCCGCCATTGACGTAATTACAGATTAGTGAGTGCGACTTCATGGAGATGGCAACTTCAAGTGGAACTTCAGAAATCAAGGAAAATTTGGTTATTTGTTAAAAGAAACACCCCTTCATAAATCATTCACTTGAAGAAAAAAGGAAAAAAAGGAGCTAGGACTAGACTGACTTAAGAATTCAGTAGCATGCAAGTGATCGAAGATGAGCTAAAACATGATCTTTTATTGGACTGATGCCTTTATCCAAGGTGAGTTATAATGTCTCAGATGCAATTGGTTATATCTGTTTTTCCAGTTTTAGCACAGGCACACAGTGGTGTCAGTAGTGGGATCTTAATCCACAACGTCAGGGTTTGAAGTCCACTGTCATAATAACTATGCAACACTGTCTGCCTTTTCTTCCAGAATGAGCATGATCTAATTGGAGCACAGCAATATACAGTAAATTAGAGCAACTAATAGTAATATTCGGAAGCAGTAACTACTGACAATAACAACATACTACTAACTATTGACAATATAACTACTACTACTACCACAGCTATTATTAAAACCAAAATTGCTATTTTTAATTTCCTACATGTTTGCCTTAAATATATTGTTATGTACTTTAAATTAAATAAATTGTGTTGTGACACTTGCTGAAGGTACTGCCAAACTTACACATTTACCATTGTGTGATACCAAGCAAATCTGAAACATTCTGTTGTGCTAAAAAAACTTTATTTCAGTATTTATTATAAACTTCAAATTAGTCTGATATACATTTGCATTTTATCACCAGTTTTCATTACCACTTCTTGCAGGGCCGCATTAAGACTTTATGGTGCCCCTGAGCATGAGCACCACACATCATCATTTATAAAAAAAAAATATAGCAAGCATTTTGTAGGAACAAGTTGTAAAATGCTGACATTTTTAGGCTCATTTTCCTTTTTTGTTTTTAGCAAAGGACCAACACATTTACAAGCTTTAGCTTTTTTTAACTAACCAGAAGGCATTGCAAAATCTTCATTATAATTGTTTAATTATTCCATCCATCCATCCATCCATCCATCCATCCATCCATCCATCCATCCATCCATCCATCCAGGGTCGCACCTGTCTCAGCAAGCATCGTGCACGAGGCAGGAAAAATCCCTGGACGGGGTGCCAGCTCATTGCAAGGTGAATACAAGCACATACTCTAGTGTCAATTTAGCATCACCAAATCCCCTAACCTGCATGACTTTAGCAGAAAACCAAAGCACACTGAGGAAATCCACAATGAAAACAAACAAATTCTACAAACACCAAAGATGTGAACCCCTAAATGCAAAGTAGCAGCACTACTGATGCGCCACCGTGCGCCCAAATGTTTAATACATGCTGTAATGAATTTCAGTGAAAATGATATCAAGTATACATTTTAGTAATCTAAAATGTTCAGATAGCTGTAACATCATGAATGTAATGTATTCTGTGTGGTGATCACTGCCTGTGCGCTCCTGTTGGCATAAGAGAAATCCCGTTTAAGAAGCATGTAGCGATTAACAAAATGGTTGGTGAACACATAGAATACAAAGCATTTAAAGCATTTGCTACTTTAGTTATGATGGTATTTGAAAAACTCTAGTAAATTAAACATCAAATTTAAGATGAAGTTTACGACATTCTATTTTAATGACAAAATAAACCTCAAGACTAAAGTAAACATTTCAAGATTAAAGTAGACATTTCGATTTTAATCTCAACATAGACCTTTTATTCTTCACTGTGTCCCTATTTTTTTTTCTCTGGGGCCCTAATACACTTCCATATGACTTTCAGATGGTGGGCTGCGACTTATGGTTTCACATCGACTTTGATATCTGACTACTTCTTTTTTATTTTGGACACTGTGCTGCTTTCTGAACTTGAACTTTTGTGGGCCTTCACCATCAATTTTCTTTTGCTGCTTATACTACTGCTTAAGCCACCAAACAGTATGTTCTTCCTTGCTTCCACTTCACTGAGCAGGACCTCCATTTTGCTTTCACTGAAATTCTTCTTTTTTACATGTGCTTTTTCCATTGCCTTTTAATAAAACACTGAACACAAGGGACTATTGATATTGATTTGCATATTCAAATAGGTGAAATTCTGGGAGGAGTTGAGGTGGGGCTATAGGCTTTTGCATGTGAATTAAAATTCACATTGATTGTAATTTATAAAGGGAAAGTGCATAGAACCATGCATATGCACAGTTTTATGGATCAGAAATTTTTGTGCATACACACATTTCTAGTTTTGTCTGTACAGTAATCCCTCCTCCATCGCGGGGGTTGCGTTCCAGAGCCACCCGCAAAATAAGAAAATCCGCGAAGTAGAAACCATATGTTTATATGGTTATTTTTATATTGTCATGCTTGGGTCACAGATTTGCGCAGAAACACAGGAGGTTGTAGAGAGACAGGAACGTTATTCAAATACTGCAAACAAACATTTGTCTCTTTTTCAAAAGTTTAAACTGTGCTCCATGACAAGACAGAGATGACAGTTCTGTCTCACAATTAAAAGAATGCAAACATATCTTCCTCTTCAAAGGAGTGAAGCAAACAAATCAATAGGGCTGTTTGCCTTTTAAGTATGCGAAGCACCGCGGCACAAAGCTGTTGAAGGCGGCAGCTCACACCCCCTCCGTCAGGAGCAGGGAGAGAGAGAGAGAGACAGAGAAAAATCAATACGTGCCCTTTGAGCTTTTAAGTATGCAAAGCACTTTGCAGCATGTCGCTTCATGAAGCAGCTGCACACAGCACGTAGCAACGTGAAGATAATCTTTCAGCATTTTTAGACGAGCGTCCGTATAGTCTAGGTGTGCGAACAGCCCCCCTGCTCACACCCCCTACGTCAGGATCAGAGAGAGTCAGCGCAAGAGAGAGATTGAGAAAAGTAAGTTGGGTAGCTTCTCAGCCATCTGCCAATAGCGTCCCTTGTATGAAATCAACTGGGCAAACCAACTGAGGAAGCATGTACCAGAAATTAAAAGACCCATTGTCCGCAGAAATCCGCGAACCAGCAAAAAATCCGCGATATATATTTAAATATGCTTACATATAAAATCCGCGATGGAGTGAAGCCGCGAAAGGCGAAGCGCGATATAGCGAGGGATTACTGTATGCCATATTTTAGTGTGAATTCTATGCAGGGCATTATGCTTGAGGCCCTTGGTTATCAGGAAAAACATGATTTACTCTTTTTCTTAATATTCATAGTGTTGTACATGCAAGTAATGCAGACAATCACTTCAAAATGGCAATATTCAAATCAAGCCTACCTCCTTTAGTCCTGATATTGTCACGCATACACCATGCAGCATCAGTTAGTGGTGGTAGGCGAACTCAACCCCCTGCCTACCAACTTCAACAGAACACTCTCATAGCCAAAAGTTACAAAACAAAATTAAACTCAAAAAACTGTTTAATGCTCAACCTCAAAGAAATTATAATTACTGTAAATGTCTAGTATTAGGTTCAGTGCAACAGAGCATCCTAGGATGACAAAATTTTCACTGCAACAGTATTTCTGTTTTTTTTTTTATAATTTGCTTACTTCAGGATTTGATTTACAGTTTTGGCTTTGTGCTTTTGGACTGTTTTTTACATTTTACCTTTCAGTTTATTTCCTTTTGTTTTTTAAAAGTTTATATTTTTGGGTGTTTTTTTTATTTTTTATGGTTTATGTTTTGTTGTTTTGCTTACTTTATTTATGTAAAGTTCTGTATAAGTAATAATTTGTTGTTTGATGGTCTCCTCCTTTTTTGACATTGACTTTTTCAGACCCTATGCCTAAATACAAACACAATGTGGGGTTTAGAAAACAGGATCTTTTAAAGATGCATCTTCTTCCTTATGAGGAAGGAACCAAATAAGTCAAGTGGTATAAATCTCCACCTATTTCTTGTATATGTTTTTTTAGGAATATGGATTTTTGTTAAAATTAATGACTGTTAAGTGTGAAGGTGTGTTAACCAAAAGAGTGGTTACCAATACAGGCTGAAGTCATTGGAAAAGATTCAAAATGAATACAATCATAAAACCAAAATGCTAGGCAACTGTCAAAAAGGTGAGCAAAAGTAAAACAGGATAATATCCAAAACAAAAGGACTAAGCAAAAATTAAAAGGAAGTTATAAACCTGATGCTAGGTCATACTTGAAAAGAAACTAACTATTGCTAAGATTCTTTAAGAGATTGTATTTGCATCTGTTGAGGGATACCAATTGTTGTGACCACTGACATATTTATATGGTCACTTCCGGGAAATGTCAGAAGCATGAAAGAATCAGGTACATAGCAATACTGTCTGCATCACATAAATAATAAAAATTAGACATTTTTTGTCAAAACAAAAAAAAAACTAACCACTTAATTAAGATCCTTAATACAAAAAAAAAACAAACTAAATAAAATTGTACATATAAAACATTAACAATATGTGCATCACTACTGGGAGTGGATATGTGTGATTTTAAGTAATGCTATGGCAGCCATTATATTTAAAACACAGCTGCATACTTCATCATTATATGAGTGTTGATTACAAAAAGGTTTTTAGCTTGAGAAAACCAGCTTCTCTAGCAATTCATCTTGAATCTGTTATGGCTGCTAATTTCTAGATGCTAATGAATTTTCTCTTGCTCCGACTAGACTCCCAACTCACTCGTGTAATAATTCTGATCCATGTGATTCTCTTTATGAACAGATCTATCATGACATACAGGTGATCAAGCATTTCATTTTATTTTCCTGTCTTTGCTATCCTTTTTACGTCAGTCACAGTCAGCTCTTTTTGAAATTTATTATTTCAATATTTAGTCATTTATTTACTTTCTAAACCATATCATTCCATTTAATTCTTGTCGGGGGTCAGAGCCTAAAATGTGTGCATCTTTTAAGTTTCTGTTCATTCCTTGTATTGCTTTATTAACCTAACTAATCCCCGATAAATTAAATACCCATTTTCAGAAAAAAAATGATGTTATTTCTTGCAATTTTTCTGAAGCTTCATGGCTTATAACAGCAGGAGCAAATTAAAATATGTACAGTTCTGAAGTAACAGTTTGAGGTCACATTTGATTGATTTCCTTTACTGTAATACTGTATATGTGAAAACATTTCAGTGGTTAATATCTTACAAGTATGCGGTAGCTTTCATATAAGCAGCTCAATATAATCACTTAGAAACTTTGTAGCATAAAGATAATAACTCTGCACAACAATTATACACGCATAAATATTCTGTATACTTGCATGCTTCATATATTTGTTCATTTACTGAACCTTCTAGTTCCAGAAAAGAGTGATCCCACCTTGCCATCAATGCATCAACCCTAAATGAATGGCAGCCTGTTACTGTATAGATCACATTTTCAGTGACAAGGAACCACAGTATGTGTTGTAAAACCTGAAGAAACCTGAATAGACACTCCAGGTAGCACGTGAACCAGGGTCGAAGTGCTTTGAGTTGGCATACATTCTGGCTGTACACTCAGTTTACCTTTGGTGAAACAGATTAATGTTTGATCCACAACATGTTTTCTGCAACTATTATACTAGTCAAGGGCTTGGTTTTTGGTGTCACATTAACCATTAAACCTGCAGACCTCAAAATTCATTAAACAGTAATTTCCTAACATCAGCATACATAAAGAGACACAGTTTAGTTAATCTTAGTCAGAATCTGTGTACTGTCAAGTAGCACTTGGGTGGTTGTGTACCTGTTATTCATCCTGACCAGGCCTTTAAATGGGAAATCTGACTCCATTGTCTCTCTTTCTCTCTCACAGAAGACTCAGTGACACCTGGTATTAGCAAGGATATGCTTGCTATAGTGTCTTTCCCTTTCTTCTTCAATGATGTTGGTATCCCCATTAATTTTTGGCAGATGGGTTGATAGCACCATGCATGACAGGATCTCCTGCCTCCCATAGAGCTCTCTAGAGTTCAGTTTGAATTGCTTGTGCTTGAATTGACAAGTGTTTGTCTCTTTCTCTTGTTGAAGTACAGTGGGTATCTTTCCATAGCTTATAGCCATTTAGGTGATTACTTACTCCTAGCAACCTCTTGATGAGCAGACTTTCAAATATTATATTTTGACATTTTTTATTATGAAGTTTTATAGTTAGATGATCACATGCTCGATCTGAGAATGATAGAACATAAGGTGTATGCTTGCAAGGTTTGGCCTCTTGTACACCAGTGAATGTTATTCTCCATTTTAAGTACATCTAAGACTTTGTAAATTTTAAAAGTGTGCTGCTTCTTTCCTCTACCAAAAATACTCATTAGATTCTATTCATTGTTGCAGGGCCATGAAGATGATCATGGCATCATACAGTGCAAGGTAGAAACCATCTCTGGATAGGGTATTAGTCCATTGCAGGGCATATGTGTGCACAGATACTGTACTTCCTATTATTTTTTTATGGATAATTTAATGTTGCAGATAAACCAAACCTGCAGTTCTTTTCGATAAGGCAGGAAAAGCCAAACTAATAAAAGGAGAGTTTGCAGGGAGTGGGCTGAGGTCTCCTCCATCTGTAAGGCAGCACTTGCTTCAGCACCCAACCATAAGTTCACAGAAAAGGAAAAATCAAAAGTCTGTTGTTAAAATTTGTAAAAAGATGACTTTGCTAGTGGAGCCTTCTTATGGCTTTTCTCAATGCTAAAGTTGTACTGAATGTAAAGAGGTAAACGGTATCTGAAAGTATGTTTTTCAGTTTTACTGCTTTAGTGAAGAACACAACAATGTGTACTTATAAATCTTAATGTGTATTGCACCAAACACCAATGGATGGATCCTCTTATTTAAGGCTGTACAGAAAGGGTTTTCTGCAGTAGAACAAGGACAATTGTGGAACACGTTAGAACAAAAGTTGACTACCATACGTCACTTGGTGCTACATAACACAAAGCCTTGCAACATAGCAATAAGTGATTAATACACTATTAGTGTCCCTTATTCTGAATTGTTATTAATGTCTTTCTAGTCTTATTAAAGGCTAAAAAAACATTTAAAATAATTTTACGAATAACAGACTAATTCATACACCTAGGTAGCCTTATTCCAAAGTTTTACTGACATTTCTTAGACAAATATCTGTTAAATGCAAAGTAACCTGTTATAATGGAAAGTGATAAGATATGTGTGGTAAGCCTTTTGTACATACTGTATTTCATGAACTTTTCAAACTATTTGTCTTGATCTTAGCTTTTTTTTTTCTTTGAAAGAAGGAGGTAAGACATATTTTTCTGAAGATGAAAGTTAATCCTACATGAGTCAAGCATTTGACTCTGTTTTACTACCAGGGCAGTCATTCTATTCCCTGCCATAAAAGTCTTCCAAACAAACTGATATTGCATTCTTATCTACATTTCTTTCTGAAATCAGATGAAGAGGATTTGCCATAACCAGTGTTTGTGATCTGTTAAGCACTGAGTCAGCACAGTCAGAGAGCAGATTGGATTACCCCACAAAGATTAATTTTGCACATCATGAGTAGACATACTGAAATTCATCCTGAAATGTGTAAAAAATTGGATAGGTGTGAAAAATAAATCCTTAAAACCAAAATAACATGTCAGCTAGGCATCTTTTAAATGGTTGGAGAAGATATTATTTCTTAAGATAACATAACTGCAAGTGAAATATTTCTGGAGTGCATAAACTATCTTTATTAATTACATCATGGTGAATCTTAAAAATATGTTATTCTATTTTTTAAATACAAATATGTTACTCTTTCATGATATGTTAAGAGCACCTAGTGTGATGATTAAATGCAACTGCTGAAGATATCTAAACAGTTTAACTGAGATTTATACCTTCCTCTCACTATAAATGCACTTTTGATAAACATAGGTTTTCATTTCTTATAACATAATATATTAAATGTTAATAACAGTATATTAAATATTATGTATTAATGGACCCTTTGGCACTTTATCTGGAGTTGATTCCCGTCTTGTGTCGTATGATAAAAAGAAAGATCAGACCCCCTCCCAACACTGAATTGTAGTACACAGCTTCAGAAATGTGAGAATGTATTCTAAGAAAAAAACGTTCTCTGGGTTCTTTTTTTTTGTTAGACATTAAGGGTTGATGGACATCTACTGTAATTCAAATTAGATTAAACCATTTGCTTACATTTACTTATTCCATGTCACTAATGTCTTGCATGCAAATGTTTATTGTAATGGAAAGCAGAGAGGGCCTGCGGCAGGTAAACTAGGTAATCATCTAGGGGTCTGTCATCTAACCCCCCCCCCTTTTTATTTATTTTGGTTTTGTTACTAAGCAGTTACAATAAATTATCAATCAGGGAGTGGGCTGCCACAGGTACTGTAGTTTCATTATGGGGTTGTTCATTTGGTTGAATTAAAGAAATTTGACAGACAGCTTATAAGGTTAACTATGGTAGTTGGCAAAAAAAGCAGCGATGGTACCCAACTATGCCAAAAAAGTGTCTATTAGAATAGGTCCATTGGCCTCAAAAAAAGCAGAGGAAAAAGAAAGAGGGCAAAACAATCCTAAAGTTAAAGAATGGATGATTTATCTATGACTCAAAGTTAAAGAATGTTATTTTTCCACTCTAAGTATTTGCACTATGCCTAACTTTTAGCAAGCTACATAATTAACCTTCTCATTGGTTTCATATAATGTTTTCTAGATGCTGATCTACAGTGTCTTGAGTTAAAATACCTTTTGAAGAAGAATGTTCCCAGGTTACTTTAGTCTGCAGTGTTTCGAAAACCTGGTACTAATGCTACCTGTTACTCTAGTTGCAGTGTAGCTTGACTTGAATGGTTTAGAACATAAGTTGTGGTATGTGGTTAGTTTTTTGATAGGATAAAATTAAATATGGATAAACTAAGGATAAATTAGATAATCAGGCTATAGTTTTAAATACAATGTTGCAAGATAAAATGTTATAAATGTTGTCATGCATATGCACCAAGGAATCACCTTCCACACTCTGTTGAATAAACCGTACAACCCTATGGCTAGAGTGGGAACTAACTTCTGTGCTAAGATAAAGATTTCTCTAATAACCAGTTAGCATTTAAACATGTAGCAACTGGAGATAGATAGATAGATAGATAGATAGATAGATAGATAGATAGATAGATAGATAGATAGATAGATAGATAGATAGATAGATAGATAGATGATACTTTATTAATCCCAAGGGGAAATTCACATACTCCAGCAGCAGCATACTGATAAAAAACAATAAATTAAAGATTGTATAATGTTAACATTTACCCCCCCCCCCCGGGTGGAATTGAAGAGTCGCATAGTGTGGGGGAGGAACGATCTCATCAGTCTGTCAGTGGAGCAAGGCAGTGACAGCAGTCTGTTGCTGAAACTGCTCCTCTGTCTGGAGATGAAACTGTTTAGTGGATGCAGTGGATTCTCCATGGTTGACAGGAGCCTGCTCAGCGCCCGTCGCTCTGCCACGGATGTCAAACTGTCCAGCTCCATGCCTACAATAGAGCCTGCCTTCCTCACCAGTTTGTCCATGTGTGAGGCATCCTTCTTCTTTATGCTGCCTCCCCAGCACTCCACTGCGTAGAAGAGGGCACTTGCCACAACCATCTGATAAAACATCTGCAGCATCTTATTGCAGATGTTGAAGGACGCCAGCCTTCTAAGGAAGTATAGTCGGCTCTATCCTCTCTTGCACAGAGCATCAGTATTGGCAATCCAGTCCAATTTATCATCCAGCTGCACTCCTAGGTATTTATAGGTCTGCACCCTCTGCACACAGTCACCTCTGATAATCACGGGGTCCAGGAGGGGCCTGGGCCTCCTAAAATCCACCACCAGCTCCTTGGTTTTGCTGGTGTTCAGGTGTAAGTGATCTGAGTTGCACCATTTAACAAAGTCCTTGATTAGGTTCCTATACTCCTCCTTCTGCCCACTCCTGATGCTGCCCACGATAGCAGTGTCGTCAGCAAACTTTTGCACGTGGCAGGACTCCGAGTTGTATTGGAAGTCCGATGTATATAGGCTGAACAGGACCGGAGAAAGTACAGTCCTTTGCAGCGCTCCTGTGTTGCTGACTACAATGTCAGACCTGCAGTTCCTGAGACGCACATACCAAGGTCTGTCTGGAAGATAGTCCATGATCCATGCCACCAGGTATGAATCTACTCCCATCTCTGTCAGCTTGTCCCTAAGGAGCCAAGGTTGGATGGTGTTGAAGGCGCTAGAGAAGTCCAGAAACGTAATTTTTACTGCATCACTGCCTCTGTCCAAGTGGAAGAAGGATCGGTGTAGCATATAGATGATGGCATCCTCCACTCCCACCTTCTCCTGGTATGTGAACTGCAGAGGGTCGAGAGCGTGGCGGACCTGTGGCCTCAGGTGGTGAAGCAGCAGCCGCTACATGGTCTTCATCACATGCAACGTCAGAGCAACAGGCCGGAAGTCATTCAGCTCACTAGGACGTGATACCTTTGGGACTGGGGTGATGCAAGAGGTTTTCCAAAGCTTTGGGACTCTCCCCTGTTCCAGGCTCAGGTTGAAGATGCTCTGTAGAGGACTACCCAGCTCCAGTGCACAGGCCTTCAGCAGTCAGGGCGATACTCCATCTAGACCCGCTACTTTGCTGGCACGAAGTCTCCTCTGCTTACCTAGGCTGCTGTAATTGTGGATCAGGGGAAACTCTCTCCTATGCTGGTATCAGCAGGAGGATGGATGGAGGGTGCAGTACTCCAAGGTGAGAGTGGGTTAGGGTGGTCAAACCTGTTAAAGAAATTGTTCATCTGGTTTGCTCTCTCCACGTCTCTCTCGATGGTGGCACCCCGCTTCAAGCTGCAGCCAGTGATGATCTTCATCCTGTCCCACACTTCCTTCATGCTGTTGTTCTGCAACTTCTGCTCCAGCTTTCTCCTGTACTGCTCTTTCGCCGCCCTCATCTGGACTCGGAGTTCCTTCTGCACGCGCTTGAGCTCATGCTGATCACCGCCTTTAAAAGCCCTTTTCTTCTGGTTCAAAAGGCCCTTGATGTCACTTGTAATCCATGGCTTGTTGTTAGCATAGCAGCGTACTGTTCTTACTGTAACTACAATGTCCATACAGAAGTTGATGTAGTCAGTAGTGCAGTCAACAACCTCCTCAATATTCTCACTATGTGATCCCTGCAGGATATCCCAGTCCGTAGTTCCAAAGCAGTCTCTCAGAGCTTGCTCTGCCTCAGGGGTCCACTTCCTGAATGAGCGTGTGGTTGTAGGTAGCTCCCTCACTCTTGGTTAGTAGTGAGGCTGAAGCAGAACCAGGTTATGATCTACATTCCCAAACGCAGGCAGCGGGGTGGCGCTGTATGCGTCTTTAAATGTTTGCATACAGTAGGTCAATAGTCCTATTTCCCTGGGTGTTACAATCCATATACTGGGAGAAGGCAGGTGTCCAGTGTCATATGGTTAAAATCTCCAGCGATTAGCACAAGTGCCTCAGGGTGGAGTAGCTAGTAGGTGGAGGTGGATGGGGTGGAAAGCCGTGCATCCTGGGTATCCCTCGATGAAATAATTTATTGCAGCAGTACTGTCTCTTTTAAAGTACTAACGTCCAATTCCTGTTCTTCCTTTTCTTTTTCCAAGTAACCAATCGCCACACAATCAGCTCTGTAACAGATGTTAAGCCATCTGTAAGCTTAGAACTCCGATTCTTCAAATCTTTTAAGGATCATTGAAATATCTTTGTAGTACATGTTTAATTATTTTATCCATCTCTCCTTCCCATGTCGCACTAGCCCCAGCAAGAATAGAGCACGAGGCAGAAACAATCCCTGAACTACCTAGCGCTGCAACACCGTGTCCTGACATGTTTAATTATTAACCCTTTAACCGCCAACTCCCTAAATATTCCCCACGCCAGGCGAAATCTGAACAATTTTCGTTTTTTACTTTTTTACATTTATTCAAGCAGTATTGACCACTAAATGCTGTGCAAGTTCTAGAAATGGGCAAACACATACAACTGGAGTACCAGTTATCCATCCAAATGGTGTACCCATTGTCCAATAGTGGTAGGGCAAGGTATACAACAATTTTCTCTGAAAGTCCAAAGTCCTCACATTCATCTGGCAACACTGCTGAAATACTACTCATAGGATCCTCTTTGCCAGTGTATACACGAAATCTATAAATGTAACCTGAATTCTCAGCTAAGCAAAACATCTTGATACCAAACCGTGCCCTTTTCAATGGTAGATACTGTCGAAACTGTAAGCGGCCCTTCCACAACAATAAACTTTCATCAACTGCAACTGACGGTCCTGGCATGTAGGGCAACTGAAATGTTTCAAATAAATGGTCAATCAAAGGACGTAGCTTGAACAAGCGGTCGCGGTTTGGATCTTTCTTATCTGGCTCATTTCTGTTGTCATTCAAATGAAAGAATTTCAGCAGCAAAGAGAATCGGTTACGTTTCATGATAGCTGCAAAAATAGGTGTTGCATACATAGGATCTGTAGACCAGTACATCTCAATATCTGGTTTTCTGATTATTCCCATCAACATCAAAATCCCAATGAATTTTTTCATTTCGTTTTCATCAGTGTCTACCCAAGCACGAACACGGGAATGTGGAGGTAAATTGGGATTTTTCTCAATAAACTGTGCTGCATACAGATTTGTCTGATGAACAAAATGTCTGATCAAATCAGGTGACACAAACAGCTCATAAAACTGCTCAGCAGTGTAATTGTTTACATCAACAGTAAAGCCACACGTTGCCTCAAACGGATGCAGAAAAGGTAGTTCACCACGGGCAGCAGTCCAGTTGAGAGGCTGGGGATACACCCACTCATCGCCGTCATCCGATGCGTCTTCATTCACATTATCATGCAGCGCACGTTGCTGCTCATCATTGTCGCTAAAATCTTCTTCAGAACTGCTACAATCATGATCAGAATTGTCCAAAATCACTTGAAGTCAGTTTACGTTTCGCCATATTCACAGCTGTCACTTCCGAATCACGTCACATAACCGGCCAAAACAACCACAGAGTTGTCGAAATACAATGTAGTAATAATACCCATGCCTAACCGTCAGTTATACTACGCGCCAGGCATTCATATAACCACAGGCAAATGTGCCGGATAATTCCGGCAGTATGGCGTTAGCAATAAAACAACGATGCCGGATATATCCGGCAGAGGGCGGTTAAGGGATTAACAATATAGATTATTTAAATTATGTTAATATTTTATCTGTATAATGTAATAAACATATTTTGCTGCACTTCATCTTAAAAATGATATCGTCATCATATGCAAATACGCGCATTATAAAGTGGCTCAGGTTGTGCAATATTATAACTGCATCACAAGTTTACAGTGAGGTAATTGTACTAATAAGTACAAAGCGTTTTACAAGGAGCACTTGATGGACTGATTGAGTGTGTTTATAGTTCTTGGGATGAAACTGTTTCTGAACCGCAATGTCCCTACAGGAAATGTGCTGAAGCGTTTGCCGTATGGGAGCAGTTCAATAGACAGTGCGCATGGCTGAGGCAGCTTGTCCTTGATGCTGTATACCAGGGGTAGGCAACGTCGGTCCTGGAGTACCACAGTATGTGCAGGTTTTTGTTCCAACCCAGTTCCTTAACGAGAACTCAATTATTGCTGATGAAGCACATATTGCTTAAGTGACATTTTAATGCTTCATTTTAGTGGTCTCACTTGTTAAGGTTCTCCAACCTTAATTGCTTATTTCAATCTTACACTGCTGCATTCAGTGTTTTAATTGCTCCTTATTAGCAATAAGATGTAAAAGACAAAGCAGCCAGCAGTTCTCCAGCTAGCTTTTTTCCAATTACATCTGTGTGTGTTCATCATGCACGGTTTGATTTAATAAAACACTTAATAGAAAAATGTGACAGACTGAAAATGATCTGTTTTAGGCTTCAAATCATTTGGATGATATCCTTGGAAAGGAAAAAAATCTACGATATAAAAGCCTTACATTGCACAGACTAACAAGCCATAAAATTAAATAAGGTCTGAGATTGGCAATGATTGGTTTCTAATTAAGCAATTGGGTTGAATGAAAACCTGTAGCCACTGCGGCTCACCAGGACCGACATTGCCTACCCCTGTTTTACATCTTATTGCTAATAAGGAGCAATTAAAACACTGAATGCAGCAGTTTAAGATTGAAATAAGCAATTAAGGTTGGAGAACCTTAACAAGCGAGACCACTAAAATGAAGCATTAAAATGTCACTTAAGCAATATGTGCTTCATCAGCAATAATTGAGTTCTCGTTAAGGAACTTTGTTGGAACAAAAACCTGCACATACTGTGGCACTCCAGGACCGACGTTGCCTACCCCTGCTGTATACCAATAATTCTTTTTCCGATCAGCTGCTGTAAAGCTGTGATTCCACACTCAGATACAGTGGGATAAATACTCTGAGTGGTGCATTGAGAGGAACAACGCTAAAGCAGCTATGGTATTTGGAATAGTTTGGCCATTCTGTGGACCATTATATTGTTACAGGTTAATTACAATCAGATGCCTTAAACTAATAAACAATATGCGGTTAATTTCAGTGTATTTGATAATCCCACATCAGGGATGTGGATCTAAAAATGAAAGGGAAACCACACTTGAACAAAAGCACTGCTTTGATGCTGGGTGCTGCCAGTTTGCAAAAGTGCGGACAACTTGCGTACACCAAGCATTTAGCTGCCATGAAAATGTGCGTGGCTTTACGCCAAGTTTAGGTTTTATACATCGCGATTTGAGCATGGAAACGGGAGTACGCAATATTTTTGTGCGTACGCACTGTTTATACAGGAGACCCCTGGGCTTCCCATCATGAGAAGTAATTGACTTTAAAAGGATGCATCACACACATGCAAATGTGCACATACAGCAACTGGGACTGCAATCAAACCTAAGCCTGTGGAGCTTTGAGTCATCATGTAATCCCAGTTTATTATTTATATCAGAAGGTACTACAATTTGATTTGCCTGTTTTGAAAGTCTGTCTCTGCTTCTACTTTAAAACAGGCCAGAGGGAAAATGAACTTTTCATTATGCGCTGCTGCTCTTCAAATTTATCAGGCCTTAGGCATACAGAGAAGATTTGGATGAAGCCAAGACCTGCATACGAACAATGAAAGCCTGTATGTTTACAGACTCTGCATGATTCTAAGATCAGTTCCATTCCAGCATATGGTACTAGATATTAAATACAACAGCTCATGAAAATAAATGAATTATATTAGAAAAAAACTGTCAAATTAAGTTCAACTTTGTTTCCTGTCTTAGCTTTCTTCTTAGCTTTAATTAATTTTGCATCATTTCCCGACAGATCTTGGACTTTTTATGAAGTACTCTGACCATTTGGAAGTTTTTATAATGATGGGGAACTCAGAATGGTTGCAGAGGGTATTTTCACCTGGGCCTCAGAAACCCTTTCAAGAATAGTTCTGTTGCCCATTAAATCTTCATGATGAAATTTTCTTAATTTAAGCAGACCTTCTCTGTCTGGAGAATGATACAAGCTCAAGCTGTCTAACTTCCTTTTAAATAATCTGATTGGCAAACATCCTTAATCCATCCATCCATCCATCCATTTTCCAACCTGCTGAATCCGAACACAGGGTCACGGGGGTCTGCTGGAGCTAATCCCAGCCAACACAGGGCACAAGGCAGGAACCAGTCCCGGGCAGGGTGCCAACCCACCACAGGACACACACAAACACACCCACACACCAAACACACACTAGGGCCAATTTAGAATCTCCAATCCACCTAACCTGCATGTCTTTGGACTATGGGAGGAAACCGGAGCGCCCGGAGGAAACCCACACAGGCACAGGGAGAACATGCAAACTCCACGCAGGGAGGACCCGGGAAGCGAACCCAGGTCCTCAGGTCTCCCAACTGTGAGGCAGCAGCGCTCCTTAATCCACTTCTGTATTGAATGAGTTCTACAGAACTGTGTAATATTTTATAAAACTTTGGTCACTGAGCAACTGCATAGCTGCTTCAATGTATTATCCTCATTTTTTATTTTTTCCTCCCTACTAAGATGCGCACTCTACTTGTGAAAGTTTAGTACATTGCTTCAGGGAAGCAGAAATATTTATTCTTGTGTCAGACTTACAAACAATCAGATGAGTTCAGTGCATCTCTGACACTTGTACGTGAAAATAATTCCCTGAGAGGTATGAAAAAATACATTTTGCAAAATAAAAGAATTTTCAGTAAAAGAACATTTGACTAATAAAATTTAATAATGAATGAGATATAGGTGAAGAGTAGTGATTTAATTACTTGGTTGTTACTGTTTAGAGTAAACAAATGATTTTTAACCCAAAAGGTATATAAATTATTCTGTTAAAATGATTGACATAATGTATGAGCTCACAGCAAATCAATAAATCCACTTATACCCATACATAGTGTGTTGGGGCTGCATCTATGTGGCCCCTGACCCAAAACACAGGGTGAGACAGGTCAAAATTAAATTAAAAATGCTGATTTATTACACTGAAAAATACACAAGGTTGAGATGAATGAAGGAATACCAAAAGTATAACTATCCCACTCACCCTGGGTAAACAGATTGAAGTTCCTGGGCATCAGGAGGACTGATTTGGCAACTATAAAAAGTCCCAGCACCACAGGCATCACACAACTCTTCAACTCTTCTGGTTACCCCCATCCTTTCTTCCTTCCTTTTTCACATTCTAAATACACTTGCACCTTGTCAGTCAGGCTGTTGGCTGTCGGTCCAAGCTCCATTGGCTTTTGGCAGTTAGTGGCCTTTAAATCCTGTTTTGGGATTACATCTTGGGAGATTTCCAAAAACACTTCCATGGTCAAGAATACTCCTTAAAGTCCTCAACCATCTCCACAGAGGTTTCTTTGAGCTTCTTTGTTCTAATTATCCTTAAAAGACCAAGCACCCTTGGTTGATTCCATGTTGCCTGTTTTATACTATGCTGCTCATAGTTTCATCTGTCCAAGGAAATCCTCTGCTGTCTTGAGACACTCTGGGGAAGTTTTTACAACATCTTACTGTTCAATCTGGCACCCTTGGAAATACTACAGTATACAGTATAATGCAACTTTATGATGCAACAGATATTTAGATAGATAGATATTTCCTTCTTGGATCTTACTATGAAACATTTTGGCAGTAGTCTTACAGGTATTTTTCCTAATGCCATCAATTCATCCATCCATCTGTTCATCCATTTATTCAACAATTTCTGACCTGCTCAGTCTACTTTTACTTTACCAACCCTTTTACAAGGCACTATCATGCACACATTTATGCCCACTCATACCAGAATAATTTAGAACTACAAATCTATCTAAACTGCAGTTCTTTATAGGCTTTACTACACTCATATTCTTTTTAACTAACGTGCACACACTATACTTTGAAACAAGTCAGAGTGACACTTTGGATCCTCTAAATATTTTGTTGATTTCTAGTAGGCATTCTGTAGCTGTTCAACCTATATGATTCCAGCATGAAAGAAACAGCTGCCTGTTCATATGTTATCTATTTTTCAAATCTGCTTAATCCATTTCAATGTCATGGGGGCAACAGCCCATCCCAGCAGCATAAGGAATCACCATTCACTGTCTGTCTGGACTTTGTGTAGTGTGTGGCATATACTGTAGATAAATTTGCTTTTTCCAATTTCCCAATATACGGTTTCTCTTTGCATCACAATATTATCCTGTAGGTCATTATTTCCAAAGGAAGTGCAAAACAAGACATGATGTCTGAGAGAAATCACATGACATGTTACCTTTGAGAAAAGGACTTAAAAAATGAAAGATACAAGGAAATGATTTTAGATGGTAGAACAGGGCTCTCAGTTAAGAGAATGAAACTGCATCACAGCCATTAACATATTTCACAGTGGTGAAAGGTAACTGTGTGAAAATGGTACATGTTCACTAAAATGTAAGTCTAAATTCAAGGAAATGATCATTAAACCGAGGTCTCCAGGACTCTGAACAAATCCAAATCATATTATGTAATATTATCTTCTGTTGAATTCTGCTATGTACTTGTAATAGTACTATTGTATTGTATTGAGGATTACTTGTGTTCTGTTATGTGTATTGTACTTACCCCCTTTTTTGACATCCTCTGCATGAAAAACCTACCTGGAAAGGGGTCGCTCTTTGAACTGCCTTTCCCAAGGTTTCTTCCATTTTTTTCCCTACAAGGGTTGTTTTGGGAGAGTTTCCTTGTCTTCTTAGAGAGTCAAGGCTGAGGGGCTGTCAAAAAGCAGGGTAAAGCCTATTGTGGAACTCCTTGTGTGATTTTGGGCTATACAAAAAAATAAATTGTAAATTAGTACCCACCCGTGTTATAGAAATAAGGAAAATTGTATTATTTGGAAATACACCAATCAGCCACAAAATTAAAACCACCTGCCCTAATATTGTGTAGGTCCCCCTTATGCCACCAAACCAGCTCTGATTAGTCCACAAGACCTCTGAAGGGTTACTGTGGGATCTGGCTCTAAGAGGTGAGCAGCAGATCCTTTAAGTCCTGAAAGTAGCAAGGTATGTCCTCCATGGATCAGAGTTGTTTTTTCAGCACATCTTAAAGATGCTTGATTGGATTGAGATCTGGGGTATTTGGAGCCAACACCTTCAACTCTTTGTCATGTTCCTGAAACCATTCCTGAACAATTATTTTAGTGCACATTATCCTGCTGAAAGAATTCACTACCATTAAGTAATACTGTTGCCATGAAGGGGTTTATGTGGTCTGCAACAATCTTTGGGTAGGTGGTACATGTCAATGTAGCATCAACATGAATGCCAGGAAACAACGTTTCCTAGCAGAAACATGCTCTGAGCATCACGCTGCCTCTGCTGGCTTGCCTTCTTCCCATAGTACATCCTGCTGTCATCTTTTCCCAGTTAAATGATTGCATACACCATAGGCCACGGTGATAGAAATTAAACATATTAATTAAAGAAAGAAACTTATTTTGTTCTAGGACAAGTTTGATAAAACTTCTTTGAATCAGAAACTAGGCAGGAGAAAACTTGTCCATTGCATCTTTAAGTATCTCTTACAGCAAATGCTGAAGAGGGAGCTCCCATCACAGCAGTTTGTTACAACATAGTCAGAATGGTCAAAATAATAAGAGTAGAGGTCTGTTCTATAAATAGCTGAATTTACATAACAGTGCTGACATTTACTCTGATTGATTTGTTGGTTTACATATTAAAATTAAGTCTATTTTATTACACTCTTGTTCTTCTCAAATCATTTAGGTTTAGTCCCCTTTGAAATTTCTGTGTATGCAACAACTGTCCAGTCTTGTTGTTTACAGGGTATCTGTCGATCTCTTAATCATCCCCATGTACATTTTGTGTATGACATCAACCTTTCTCTGGTACATCCTTGTCTTTTGCGTACTTTACCATTTCAGGGTTAAATTGATGGCATACCTAAAACAAATGTTTATATATTTCAATGTGCACTGCAAGCCAAAATACGTAACTACTGTTGCCTCTAAATTATTCTCTCACACCAACCACATGATTTAAAAAATTGTGATTTATCAGACTAGGCCACCTTCTTCCATTGCTCCATGGACTACCTCTGTTGCTCACATGCCCATCGTTGGTGCTTTTGGTGGTGGACAGGAGTCAGCATGGGCACTCTGACCGGTTTGCAGATATACAGCCCTATTTACAGCAAGCTGCAATGCACTCTCATGTGCAGCACTCTCCTTTTTAGCATTTTATGCTACTAACTCTTCTGTGGGATCTTACCAGATCGGCTAGTCTTTGCTCCTGACACACATCAGTGAGCTTTGGGCACCCATAACCCTTTCACCAGTTCACTGATTGTACTTGGTTGGACCACTTTTGGTAGGTACTAATCACTTCATACCAGGAACACCCCAAAAGACCTGCCATTTTGGAAATGCTCTGACCCAGTCGTCCAGCCATCACAGTTATCAAAGTCACTCAGATCTTTATGCTTGCCCATTTTTCCTACTTCTAACAAATGACCTTCAATAACCGACTGCCCACTTACTGCCTTATATATCCCACTCTTTAACAGGTGCAATGGTAACATGATAATCAATTTCATTCACTTCTTCTGTCAGTAGTTTTAATGTTGTGGTTGATCGGTGTATGACCTTCATAGAAAACCACTGATCTATATAATACTATTCACATTGTGTCATCATCTTAAAGAACAGCTGCAGAGAATGGAGCAAGCAGTCCTCATTGCCAAGGTTACAGAGCCAATGGATTGGCTCAACATTACTAGCCCCTTTTTAAAATTAATTTATAGGCAAACTCCAGAGCATATTTCAGTCTAAGAGATGTGATCACAGCAACTGAAATCCCACACTATCCCTTAAAAACGGTTCACGGCATCACACTCAAGCTTGCCTTTATTGTAATGGGTACTCAATCAGGGCCCACAGAAAAGTCATGCTAGCTTGCCATATTAATCACAATGTCTGGCTACTAACAATTTTCTCTGATTACTATTTCGCATTAAGTTTGCACAAGTGCACTTCCAGCTATAAACTGAAAAGAGGGAAAAAAGGGCTTGATACAAGTAAGGAAAATATTCTGCTGTCATGAAGGACCACAGAGGAACATTCCACAAACCACTGTGCCATGCTACAGTGACTCTGGATATGACAACACTGAATTCACACAGAGTACAAGATCTTCAAAGATCAAATATTTTAGAAACTGCTATATCGTTGATGGGATCAACCCGTACAAGAACATTTTAAAATGAGAAACTTTATAAATGAGAGGATACTATTCAATGCATTCATCTTATTTCTGGAAAAGAAAAATGTTACTTTCAAATTTCTCGTTAAATCTCAAAAACACAAATCACACAACTATAATAAACTACGTATCAGTATTTCTGTCCAGCCTGTCTGAAGCCATTGTCCTCAGCAGCAATTCAAAGTCTGAAGTGAGTTTATATGAGGTGCAGTCAGTGCACAGTGCAGCATGGTAAAATCATAAAGACCTCATTGCAAGTGGATTATGTCATAAGCCATACATACCCAACCCTCAAAATAAAATAAAATATGCTCAGAATGAGAAAGAACATTGTATCCTCTTCTTAAGGTTCACATATTTTCACCTAAATGTATATGATTGTTATGTGTTTGGGAAACACAACCATAAACCCATCATGTCCATCATGTATAAGCCACTTGCATCAGCATCATCTAAGCTACAGAAGATTCATTTTCAGAGTCAAAGTCTTGCAATGATCTGCTGATTGGGTAATGACATATATACTCTACTCAGGAACTGATCGTCAGATTTTGAGGTGGTATAATTATCAAGGGCATGTAGATGCACAGAAGTTTGCTTGTGAATGATGCTAAGCTGAAACAAATTCACACAGGAGCCAATAATGACACACACACAGCTCAAAAAGTGAAAAAAAAACAGACAGAAAGGATAGCCTGAGAAAAGTGAAAGTCCTCCTTACAGTTTAGAAGAATTTCAGAATCACAGTCATCACTGGCCAACACCATGGTAGGGGGTCAAATCATTATTCTAATTCTGCTTATAAAATGGATATCATGCAATCATGGTTGCCACTTTGGTATACAGACTCCATGAAATTAGATTATGACTTGTGATGCTCAAACAGATTGGGTTGAGAGTTGGAAAAGTGTTTCCCTAAAGTATCACTGTGTAGACTTCATAATATAAATCAGAATATCCCAGGCTGTCACCTTCAATTATATCTAAATGTCTACTTACATGGATTACCTTTGACTGCATCCTAATTTGGAGACATTATAGCAGGCATTCTGAATTTGAAAGGTTTTTACAGCATCTTATCCAAAACTGTCATGTACAAAGTAAAACATAGTAAATGAAACAGACCATAATCCCCGATGGGATAAACCAAAAAAAAAGTTAAAGACTCAATGCAACACACTAGACTTTACAAAAAGAAAATAAAAACTACAGTAAGACCGCATTACTATGAAAGTAAATGGTCTTCATGTAATATGTAGAGGTTGTAACATTATAGTGACCAGAAAAGAACTTGTTAACACTCTGAGAGTTTCAAGTCACCAGTCATGTAAGGATGTAGGGGAGTTGGTAGCGTGCCACCCTGAAGATAAACTTGTATGTACTTATGGTGAATTAATTTGTTGCAAAATTTTTCTTCTTGTTTTAAATATAATAAAACAATTACAACTTTCAGGAAAACATAACATTCTTAAACCTGGAGACAAATTAAGAGTCACCTGACACAAAGGTCATCTGAATGTGGGCAGAAAACCAGAATATCTGGGGATTAAACTGGTTTTCCACCAGCTTTTCTATGCTACCTAAATAAATTGTTTTGTCTCTTTTGCACAATAACTGTTCCGTAGCTGATTATTTATATTCATCATTGGTTTAATGCTTCTCATTTAGGTATTATTTCAAATTGGAAAACAGGTGTTAGTTGATCTGGAGAATAGGGTGCATGTGTCATCTCTTTGAATCTACGGTTTCAGAGAAGTGGGACATATTCAGGAAGCAGTTTGTCTCTGCTTGACTCCTGGAAAAATGTAAGCAGATTAGTGCATTTTAGACAGTTATATGGGCCTGTAACTAATAGGGTCTGTATTAGATAGATAGATAGATAGATAGATAGATAGATAGATAGATAGATAGATAGATAGATAGATAGATAGATAGATAGATAGATACTTTATTAATCCCAAGGGGAAATTCACATTCTCCAGCAGCAGCATACTGATACAAAAACAATATTAAATTAAAGAGTAATAAAAATGCAGGTAAAAACAGACAATAACTTTGTATAATGTTAACGTTTACCCTCCCGGGTGGAACTGAAGAGTCGCATAGTTTGGGGGAGGAACGATCTCCTCAGTCTGTCAGTGGAGCAGGACAGTGACAGCAGTCTGTCGCTGAAGCTGCTTCTCTGTCTGGAGATGACACTGTTTAGTGGATGCAGTGGATTCTCCATAATTGTTAGGAGCCTGCTGAGCGCCCGTTGCTCTGCCACGGATGTCAAACTGTCCAGCTCCATGCCTACAATAGAGCCTGCCTTCCTCACCAGTTTGGCCAGGCGTGAGGTGTCCTTCTTTATGCTGCCTCCCCAGCACACCACTGCGTAGAAGAGGGCACTCGCCACAACCGTCTGATAGAACATCTGCAGCATCTTATTGATGATGTTGAAGGACGCCAGTCTTCTAAGGAAGTATAGCTGGCTCTGTCCTCTCTTGCACAGAGAATCAGTATTGGCAGTCCAGTCCAATTTATCATCCAGCTGCACTTCCAGGTATTTATAGGTCTGCACCCTCTGCACACAGTCACCTCTGATGATCACGGGGTCCAGGAGGGGCCTGGGCCTCCTAAAATCCACCACCAGCTCCTTGGTTTTGCTGGAGTTCAGGTGTAGGTAGTTTGAGTCGCACCTTTTAAAAAGTCCTTGATGAGGTTTCTATACTCCTCCTCCTGCTCACTCCTGATGCAGCCCACGATAGCAGTGTCGTCAGCGAACTTTTGCACATGGCAGGACTCCGAGTTGTATTGGAAGTCCGATGTATATAGGCTGAACAGGACCGGAGAAAGTACAGTCCCCTGCGGCACTCCTGTGTTGCTGACCACAATGTCAGACCTGCAGTTCCCGAGATGCACATACTGAGGTCTGTTTGTAAGATAGTCCAAGATCCATGCCACTAGGTATGAATCTACTCCAATCTCTGTCAGCTTGTCCCTTAAGAGCAGAGGTTGGATGGTGTTGAAGGTGCTAGAGAAGTCTAGAAACATAATTCTTACAGCACCACTGCCTCTGTCCAAGTGGGAGAGTGATCAGTGTAGCATATAGATGATGGCATCCTCCGCTCCCACCTTCTCCTGGTATGCGAACTGCAGAGGGTCGAGGGCATGGTGTACCTGTGGCCTCAGGTGGTGAAGCAGCAGCCGCTCCTTGGTCTTCATCACATGTGACGTCAGAGCGACAGGCCGGAAGTCGTTCAGCTCACTAGGACGTGATACCTTTGGGACTGGGATGATACAAGATGTTCCAGGCTCAGGTTGAAGATGCGCTTGTATTGTCAATATCATAAAAAAACTAGGCATATGATCTTGCTGGTTTGAAATCTTTGCATTGGCGAATACAGTGCTTTCATTGCTTCATTTTTTGTTTTTATTTTGATGAGTTTCATCCTCAGAATTCACTGGAACACTGGATGAAGTAATGTTTCATTTCAGGCTTCAATATCTTAGGCACCACACCTACACAAACTCTTGCTGATGTTTAATTGTTCATTGTTATTTAATTGATTCCCTGACTCCTAAGGAATTCTTATAGTGTTTGGTATATCATACAACATCACTGTTTAGTTCTGGATGGTGACAACATTTTCTTTTGTTGTTGAAGCCATAGGCCAGCCAGATGCTGGGTTATCTTGCCAAATGTAATGCTATAGTTATATAACTGGGTCATGTTGTAGTGCATGTTAAATAGTTGAGAAGGAATTTTCAAAGGCATCTAGTTAGAAAATCAAAGATAGTGCGATTCTTAATTTTACTATAATAGACTGGTAGAAATAAGAAATAGACTATGAATCACTAATGTGGAAACAGGTATACTGGTGCTAATCTTCGGCCATTTACAAAATCAGTGTTGTAACAGTATCCCTTTCAGGTTCAGACTTAAAACATCTTTATCACTCCTCCTATGTTTTTTCTTTTCCTATAAACTACAGGAGAAAAGACAGATATCGATAAAGAGATGGAGCACCACTCTGTCATTGGAGTTTGAAAAGCAAAGAAATACACACAATAATTCAGAGAAATCTTTCCAGATACGAGTTCTCAACTGAAGTGACTCAAGATGGCGGCTCTTCAGGAACAAGCTGGTGCAGGGGCCTCATGCATAATGCTGTGCGTAGAATTCACACTAAAACATGGCGTACTGACAAAAGTGGAAATGTGAGTACGCACAAAAAAATCCACATGCATAAATCTGTGAGTACGCCAACTTCCACGTTCTTCCGCTCATTAAATTCCAGTCAGCATAAAAAGTAACACATGTGCACACGCCTGCCACCCCACCCAGACATGTCCTAGAATTACGCCTCTGTGAATATGCAAATCAATATAAATAGCCCCTTATGTTTTGCATTCTGTGAAAAGACAATGGCAAAAGCACGGGGGAAAAAGAAGAATTTCAGCGAATACCAAGTAGAGGCAAGGAAAAACATACTATTTGTTGGTTTAAGCAGTGACATAAACAACAAAATGAAGTTGATCGAGTAACAGTGGTGGAGAAATTTGAAAGTTCAAGTTCAGAAAGTCGCAAAGTGCCTGAAATAAATAACAAATGGTCATATATCAAAGTCACCGTGAAATGGCAAGTCGTAGCCCACAGTCTGAGTGTCATAGGGAAGTGTATTAGGGTACAGAGAAAAGAAAAACAAAAGAGGGACACAGTTGAAAAAAATGTTCAAATGTCAACTTTAATCTCGAAATTTCCACTTTAATCACGTAGTTTATTTTGTCATTAAAGTAGAACGTCATAAACTTCATCTTAAAATCGTTTAATTTACTAGTTTCTCATCGTAGCAAAAGTAGCACATTAAATGCTTCGCATTCTATGTGTTCTTCTATGTGCTCTATGTGTGTGAATCACGTGATTCCCAAACAGACTTTCTCTTCCACCGACAGGACACAGAATACATTACATTCAGGCTGTCCACCATGTCCTCACATGTTTAATTATTAACAATATACATTATTTTAATGAAGTTTAAAACCTATTTTAAAAATGATAAAGAACTCCAAGAAGATAGCACTTGGAAATCTAAATCGACTTAGAGGACAGTCATCATCATATGTAAATACACGCTTTATAAAGCGGCTCAGGTTGTGCAATATTATAACTGTAGTGCAAGTTTACAGTGAGGTGACTGTACTTATAATTACAAACAGTTCTACCAGGAACACTTGATGGACTGATTGAGTGCATTTAGAGGTCATGGGATGAAACTGTTTCTGAAGCCCAAAGTCCCTAAAGGAAAGGCTCTGAAGTGTTTGCTGTACTATATTGGTGAAGTTCAAATAGACTGTGTACATGGCTGAGACAGCATGTGTTAGATGCTGTATCCTGAAAATCCAATCAGCTGCTGTAGAGCTGTGAATGCACACTCAGATGCAGTGGGTTAAATAATCTGAGTGGTGCACTGACAGTGATAACACTAAAGCAGCTATAGTATTTGGAATAGTTTGGCCATTCTATGCACCATTATATGGTTACAGGTTGATTACAATCAGATGCCTTAAACTAATAAATGATATGTGGTTAATTTCAGTGTATTTGATAAAGCCGAGTCAGGGATGTGAATCTAAAAATAAAGGGAAACCACACAGGAACAGTAGCACTGCTTTGATGCTGGGTGCCACCAGTTGGCAAAACCGAGCGGAGAACTTGTGTATGCAATGGATTGACCTGGCGTGAAAATGTGCGTGGCTTTGTGCCAAGTTTAGTTTTTATATATCGCGATGTGATTGTGGAAATGGGCATACACAACATTTTTGTGCGTTAACACCATTTATACATGAGGTCCCAGGTGTTCAGACACTGGAAGTGGCGTCAGTGGTTTTATAGCAGTCAGTCTTCATGTTTGCAGAGAGAGGAAGAGAAAAAGCAAGAGAACACAGCAAAATCCCCTGAAACAGCAGAGAATTACAATCATCAGATCTCTTAAGCTGTCCCTTGTGTGGGCACATGAGACAAAAGGTTTGATTTTCCCCCTTAAGGTTAATAGCTGCCAATTTTGATAATTGGTTCTTTAAAAAACCCAGAATACCTTTTGATAATTATCACATCAACAAAGTATACTCTGGACATCTTGCAAAATGAAGTCAAATTACTTTTTAATCTCATGTTTTGACTTTTCTAAGATTTTCAGGACGTATCTAACACAGTTCTAAATGAGTAAGAACCAATATTCCTGTCTGCAATACACTGTATTCTGGTTATTTTATTAGTTAGCTAAATTGAGTGGGTTTATTTGAAATGTAATTTACAATGATTTTGATTATGTGATCTTCCTTTATAAAATTCTATCATGTTTTATTTTTGCATAGTTCTTTTTAATGAATAAAAGTTCCGAGTGCGTGCACAAGTTTCCACATATAACTTTATAATACAAATTATTCAACCATTCACCAATTACACAGAGCAAGTGGAGCAATTTCACCTTAATTAACATGAGCAAATTATGAAAATATAAGTCCATTAATACTATAATTAAGATATAGCCAATTGATAACATTCGAGAAAAAAACAAAAAGTCCAATCAACAACATTTCTGGAGAAAATAAACCTTTGAGAGGTCTGTGACCATTTTTTAATAAACAGAGTCTGTTCCATGTCAAAATCAAGACAAATTTACAGTTCTGGTGAGCTACTCCAACTGGCTGTCCATCATGCCTAGGCATGCAGAAAGTTCATAGATTTAATCTGGTCTTCAAATAACCAAGCATAGCTTTTTTCCTTTAAACCTTTTAGATTGCTGATATCAAAGAAGCAACTGCAAGCAGTATACAAAACTGATTAGTAAACATAGAAGGGTTTATTAATACAAACCTTTTCAAAATTGTAACAGGAAATATGAGCACATGAAACTCTCATTTGAAAAAACAAGAAATGAACAGGAAGGTGACAGTTCTTAAAAGGGAGCAATTTTAAAATATAAATAAATAATAAATATATAAATATCTACTAAACTATCCACCATAGGAAATATAATATATAATTCAACTAAACAAGAATAAAAAAATCACAGACAAAATGTTCAAACATTTTATAAAAAACACATAATTTAAAAATGCACATTGATAGCTACTGCTAACAATCTGCCAGTCTGACTTCAACATGTTCACCATACATAAGAACACCAGAGTCCTTTCACTCCTGTAATTTCCTCCTTGATTTGCTGAAGTTACGTACAGCTTATAATGGGTACCAGTCATTATCTGAGACAATTTCCAGTTTCTACATCACTACTCTCTGGCAGATAGTTATTAAATCCTCCACCTTAGATCCAGTAATTGTTGCTCCCTATTCCTAACCCTAACCTATTGGAGCATTTTAAACAGAGTTTTGTCATTTGCTACATCCACAAGCAGTTTACAAAACAACAATAAAATCTCAAATCTGTTTAATCTGAAAAATATTGTGTTTCTATTATTGTTTTTACTTTTCAATACAGAATTATGCTTTACCCTTTCTCTTATATAAATTTTCAGTACTTGTTTCAGCCTCTCATTATGTTCATTAAAACTCCACAAAAGCTTGATTAGAGCTTTAGGAATGCCTTTCTAAGTGTAGCACTGAGAAATTGTTATGTGTGTGATTTTTAGTTTGAGGTTTTTACAAGTTCCTCTTGATGCAGTATGCTCACACGTAAAACAAGTTGGAGTTCTTTCTCTCTCTTGCTCTCCAGCCATGAACTGGCCTCTGGAGAACTAGTCTCTCATTTTATCTGTAGTGCCTAGGTCATGTGACCAGAAAGCGTTGCACTGTCCTTCCTCCTTGCTGCCCTCACAGGGTGGTTCTTAATTGTGCCTCAGCTTCAAATGTCCCTCCTGGGCAGAGCCTAATGTTGCTTCATTCCAGTCCTCAGCTGGGAAAAGAGAAGAACATGCTTTGAGGCATCAGGGATTCATCATCCAATTCCTCACATACTTCAAATACACAGCCTTGTCTACTATATTGTCTGTTTGAAAACTTAGGAGAATTTTACATCTTTAAAGCTAAAAAAACTTTTAAGGATGTTTCTGTCTATTAATACCAATTAAGATAATGTTATACCTTTAGAGATACAAAATACACCAAAAAAGATACTTCTGTATATTAAAATATAGTAGACATTAAAAAGTTTAAAAATGACTATATTTTAATAGATAACAGAAAATGTAACAGAAATGTCTTAAAAAATCACAGAGAATCACAGTGTTAAAGTCTGACTGAAATTTAAATTTTTTTAGACAAGTAATTAACCACT
This sequence comes from Erpetoichthys calabaricus, assembly GCF_900747795.2. Classification (NCBI taxonomy): domain Eukaryota; kingdom Metazoa; phylum Chordata; class Cladistia; order Polypteriformes; family Polypteridae; genus Erpetoichthys; species Erpetoichthys calabaricus. Next base: position 181,896,173 of record NC_041396.2, read on the forward strand.
TTAACAATGCGAACAGTGAAGTATCTGGAATGTGTCATTCCATTCCCTAGTCAAACTGGAGGTAAAAGCAGTACCTCAGACTACTGTTTCTCTTCCAAGCCAAGTGCTGAAATATCAATATTTTTGTCTGAAATTCATAATCGGCTCAGTGCTAAAATAGATTTTAAGTCAATATAATTCAACGGAAAATAATACTGTAGATAAATGGGACGCTTATAACAACAAAAGAGATTTTTTTCATCCATTTGATGACATTCAATAACAGGCTTACTACTGTAGTGTATAAATATATTTATTCAAGAATTTGCAAAGAACATGTAAAGCACTTTCTTTATTTTATATCATAGAAACAAACTGCAGTGAAACAGATAGGTAGGATTAAAATGACAGCGTTAATTTCAAATGTCTTGGAAAGTGAGAGGATGCCTGAGGAATGCAAAAGTGTACTGGTACCCATTTTTAAGAATAAGGGGGACGTCCAGAGCTGTAGGAACTACAGGGGGATAAAATTGATGAGCCACAGCATGAATAATTATAAGAAAGAGTAGTGGAAGCTAGGTTAAGAAGTGAAGTGATGATTAGTGAGCAGCAGTATGGTTTCATGCCAAGAAAGAATACAACAGATGCAATGACTGCTCTGAGGGTGTTGATGGAGAAGTATAGAGAAGGCCAGAAGGAGTTGCATTGTGTCTTTGTGGATCTGGAAAAAGCATGTGACAGGATGCCTCGAGAGGAGTTGTGGTATTGCATGAGGAAGTTGGGAGTGGCTGAGAAGTATGAAAGAGTTGTACAAGATATGTACAAGGAAAGTGTGACAGTGGTGAGGTCTGTGGTAGGAGTGACGGATGCATTCAAAGTGGAGGTGGGATCACATCAGGGATCAGCTCTGAGCCCTTTCTTATTTGTAGTGGTGATGGACAGGTTGATAGATGAGATTAGACAGGAGTCCCCGTGGACGATGATGTTTGCTGATGACATTGTGATCTGTAGCGATAGTAGGGAGCAGGTTGAGGAGACCCTGGAGAGGTGGAGATATGCTCTAGAGAGGAGAGAAATGAAGGTCAGTAGGAACAAGACAGAATACATGTGTGTAAATGAGAGGAAGGTCAGTGGAATGGTGAGGATGCAAGGAGTAGAGTTGGCGAAGGTGGATGTGTTTAAATACTTAGGATCAACAGTACAGAGTAACGAGGATTGTGGAAGAGAGGTGAAAAAGAGTGTGCAAGCAGGGTGGAATGAGTGGAGAAGGGTGTCAGGAGTAATTTGTGACAGAAGGTTATCAGCAAGAGTGAAAGGGAAGATCTACAGGACTGTAGTGAGACCAACTTTGTCTCCTGCTTTCTGGTCAGTGCCACCGTCTCTAAACAATAAAACAGAGCTAGAGGTGGCAGAGTTAAAGATTCTAAGATTTTAATTGGATGTGACAAGGATGGACAGGATTAGAAATGAGTACATTAGAGGGTCATCTCAGGTTGGAAGTTTGGAAGACAAAATCAGAGAGGCGAGATTGTGTTAGTTTGGACATATGCAGAGGAGAGATGCTGGGTATATTGGGAGAAGGATGTTAAAGAAAGAGCTGCCAGGCAAGAAGAAAAGAGGAAGGCCTAAGAGAAGGTTTATGGATGTGGTGAGAGAAGACATGCAGGTGGTGGGTGTAACAGATGTAGAGGACAGGAAGATATGGAACAAGATGATCTGCTGTGGCAACCCCTAACGGGAGCAGCCAAAAGAAGAAGTTAATTTCAAATGTCTATTATTAGGTAGGTAATGTAAATGAAATAAAAATATTTTAAATGCTCATGTAAAGTGTTTACTGTACTTCTCATTTTTATTATTATACATCAGGTCTTGTGTTAAACTCTTAGGTGGCGTGGTGTCTCCATCTTTCCAAAACAGGCACCAAATGGCAAAATCCTCTTCGTCATGTTCTCCTAATTTCTCTCTTCTTTTTGCTTAATCAGTCTGCATTACCTCTCAGCCCATTGAGTGCTTCTAGACTCTAAGCTCACCAGACACTGTACAGGGAACATCCTTTAGATGTCACTAAGGAGTTACTTCAAAGAGCACTGCCTGATCATTCTTCTGAGAAGAGGAGGTCCCTTTGAAAGTATTGGGGCCATCTCAACAGAATTGCCTTTACACTCCTCAAATCTCCATTGTAAACAAAAGGCAATATAATAGTTGCTATTAAATGTATGTGTTATATATAACACTACTCATCATGATACAATATGCAATATTGGTAATTTTAAAGCTAAAACCTCTTTAGGCTTGTGTATGTTGTAACAGGCCAATAGAGTTTGGGGTCAGGCTCCCTGAAGTGAGCCCTATTTATGGGTAGGCTAGGGTTTACCATAACCTGTTTTATGGGTCTTTTTCAAGGCCCAACACCATTTTACTTTATTGGGCACTCAATCATAAAACCTATAGCACAGTAGGGATCAAATGCCATTGACTTTTTTATAACAACCAACCGTATGAGGTGCCAAGCATCATATCACATCAGGAAAAGGGGCATCCTTTAAATCTCACTAAGGAATTACTTCAAAAGGCACTTCCTAATAATGCTCCTAAGAAAAGGAAGTCCCTTTGAAGGAATTGGGGCCATATCACCAGAATTGCCTTTGCACTCCTCAGACCTCTACTGTAATGAAAGGCCAACATAATATTTGTTATATAAATATAAATATTGAATAATATACAATGTTGGCAAAAATAACAGTTGTGATATGAGTGACAAAAACAGAAAATAATGAGAATTATTTTTGGAAATCACTTGATCTCTTCTTTCCTTAATCATTAGATGTAGTGTAATGCTTCCATGCTACCTCTGGGGCATTTGTGACATCTTTGCCTCCGGTTTACCTGCCAGAGGTACTGCCACTCACATGATTTTGTGATTTTATGATTAAACATATTCCCAACAGCAAATGCTAATCCACAATCTCCATTAAAAATCTAATTGAATATAAATCAAAATTGTAAGCAGTATACTAAAATGGTTTATGAAGGAAACATAACTATAACTATAATTAATTTCTCTGCATGTGGCTGGTTGTGTTGCTCTAAGTGATGCTGCTGTAGACAGTACTGAGAAGCAAAGTCTACAGTACCAACTATTATGTTATATGTTTATTTTCTTTTTTGTGTCTTCTTTGCATATTTTAAATTATTAAATTTAATATGTATATATTGTAATTATGTATTTTTGTTATTATAATTCTGTTTATTTATTATTCTGTATCTACAGTATGTATAGTGCCATGATCTCTTGTGTTCCTTGTTTTTCTTTGGGTTGGTACCCTAAGAGGAAATGCCACTCTAATGTCACTGCTGCAGAGATCTCCCTCTGGGTATATTTTGAACCAAGGAGGAGAATCTCAGCAATGGTGTATTGAGTTTGTGGAGGTTGTTATACATGTTTGCTTTCTTTTTTGATATTTCTGGTTATGCAGATTATTTTGCTATTGTCCTTGGATACTACTTATTGGATTACATATTGGAACTCCTTTGCCTTCGATTGCCTTTTTAGCCAATTCCTTCTTTTTGACGATCCAGAAGAACCTTCTGTGGACTGCTTCTCAAGACAACTGTTTTTATGGTTTTCATTTTCCTTCAGTTGCATGTTGAGTTATTCTGGAATTTTTAAAGTATTTTTGAACCCAGAACCCCTTTAGGCCTGTGTAGGCTGAAGCAAACCAGAAGAGTTTGGGTTGAGGCTGCCCTAACTAAGGCTTATTTCTGCTCAGGCTAGGGTACGCTCTGGCCTGGATTTTGGGTCTCTTTCAAGACCTCACACAATTTTGCTATAATTTTATACTCAGTTATAACAGCGATGGCACAACAGGGATCAAATGCCATTGACTTTCAAAAACAGGCACCAAATGACAAAATCTTTTTCTCTCCCTGAATCAAGTTTCCAACTGTGTGCCCATGTCATTATTTTAAAGTAACAACTTGGGTGTTCTGTGCTAATTCCCTTCAAATCCTTCAGTCTCCCCTAATAGCTTATATACTCATGGAATCAGCCTAATTGCTCTTCTCTGGAGTTTGTTTAGCGTAAAAACTGAACACAATATTCCAGGTGAATTCCCTCTACTGCATTTGTGTGTTCAAATCTAACAATTTTTGTCCTACAAGTAATAGTTTTAGAGTTACTTACATTGAATGTAATCGTCCTCAAATTTACCCATGTGCATACTGTCCAAATTCCTCTGTAATATTTTAGGTGATTCTACATTATCTACCATTACACCTAGTTTGGTGTTATCTACAAAGTTAACCAGTTTGCTAATTATATTCCTGTCCATATTGTTTATATATATATTAAAAAGAGATGTGGCCCCAGCATTGATCCCTGTGGGACACCATTTTAACATTACTTAATTCTGAACAAGTCCCCTTCACTATTACCCGTTGGTTCCTGTGTTTGAGCCAATTCCGTACCCATCTACAGACCTTGGTCTGAATTCCTGAGTCTTTCTTCCTATTTGAATTAATTATTATTATTATTATTATTATTATTATTATTATTATTATCATCATATGACTTATAGCATGATGTAGAAAATGTTTTAGACTCCATACTTTCTTTAGAACTGAAAATGCCTATTCAAAAGTATTTTTAATACAATTTTCACAACAGTTGGTTATAACAGTAAGAAAGATTAAATTGGTGTCAAGGATAACACCTACATTTCAGATGAAGTCAGCTAAACTAAAATTCAAGCAGAAAATCAGTTCACTCTTAAATATCATCCTTGTGCTTAATAATCCTTATTTGGAGAAATAGTATGTGGGATGCTTTGTTTTTTTTATTTATTCTAATTGTTCCTCATTAGCAATTGTCATTCCAATTATGATATTCTAATTATTGGGGTAGGGAAATTACATGAGGTTGATTTTGAGGATAAGAGAAAATGTGGTTCTTTTAATGTCCAATATACATCTCTTATCTTCCTACTGGGGCTGTTAGTGCAGCAGGTTTAATAACATGCATGAATGAAAATGCTCTTTTGTACAGAAAGAGTTGTATGCAAAGAGATTTTTTTCTATCTGCAGAATTAGAAGGCAATCAATGCTCAATTGCCTTTTTAATGTCTTCCTAAAAATCTATTTGAAGACAGATACTCTTCTGCGTATCTGCCTAAACCTATTTGTTGGCTGTATCTTAATTTTCAATTTCAGTCAAAAGTGCATATAAAATAATGTAGATAATGTTTGTTGGTTAATGATTTCCAATTTTCAGTTGCCATATACCCTGCTATTAGCTGGATCAGCACAAGGAAGAAAATTAATTTCTATTTCTCAGTGGGGGAAAATTACCTTGATTTATTCATCTTTGGTATGAAGGAAATTGTTTGGAGAATTCCAATAATCAGAGAAATAAAATAAGTGTGTTCTGATTGCCAGACAGAGGAGTTGAAAAGGGAGCAGGAAACTGGTTTTACTACTTTTTCTTTTGTAGATGTAAAGAGAAGCTGTGAAATTGAGCTGTCAGAAAGTTACATACATTTTCCACAATTCATTTGGATTTCTTTTATGAGACTTATTAAATATACTTCATTATTAGTCATTTTAAATGGTACAGGAAAAAGCACATGTGACCTTTGATGTTTACACTATACAATATATAGAGCCATATTATACTGATGATGAAATGGTTGCAACTGCTTGTTTCATTAGTTGGCACTGCACAATAAATACAATACAAGAAGAACCGAGTTAAGATTTGTCTATCTTTGAAGGCTGTTAGTCATTGCTTTTTTAGTATTTGAATTTATTTGTCACAGAATTATTATGTAATGTTTATAACCATACTGATAATATTCAGGTGAAATTTCAGTGTCAAAATGTGCCAACTCTGGCCACTGGTGGTGCAAGGAAAGTCAAAATGTACCTGTTTTAATAACATTTACAGTTTAGTCATATTTAAACATTTAGGAATACTATAGCCAAAAATAATATATTCTAATATGTTACATATGCCATGTAGTTCATAGTGGTGACTGAAAAAAAATGTAATCTTGTGTTTTCGTGGAGAAAATACATGACAGATATTCAGATTGATCAGGACCCAATAGTGACCAATTCTGGACAACCAAAAAAATGAGAAAGTCCATGGAAAAAAGAAAAAATCCATAAGATCAAAACATGCAAAATGCATGTATTTTTGCTAATATATTATTTATACTTACATGATAAACAGGAAAGAAGCATTCTCCTAATTCTGTGCTTTTCAATGTGGAGACAGCATTCTTGACCAATAAATGAGGGGGAGAGGCTGATCTTCAATTAATTCCAACTTATTCCAGCTGCAAACTAAGTAGCATAAAAATTATTTTTGGCTGGAGTACTCCTTTTAGCTTTTTTTCATTTCATTTTCAGTAATTTGCTTGTTTTGTCTTTTAGCATTGTTTTTTGTGGACTAATTGCTCCTGAAAAGATTTGATCCTCATGGCAGTGTTTAAGCGTTTTGAGCTCACTTGCACAATATGCTGAATGTTCAACATTTCAGCAAGTTTTGCTCACATTTGTGTTCTATTATTGTCCACATTTAAACCACTGTTTACTGTATTCCTTGAGAGAAAATTCATGCTATTTATTGCGCTGATTAATTTCTATCCTAGTTCTTACTAAGGCAGCTTTCTTCTTCAGTATCAGATCAGTCTGCTTTAATAGCTCACCTGTGTGAGCTAGTAGTGTTAAATTACTCGCTATAGATCCCATATACTTTAGTTTTTTCACACTGGCTGAACAGACCTTAGAGACATGTCAAATGCTCATTACGATACTGCTTATCTGTATATTGTACAGCTTATCAATACCATGCAACACATGATAAAGGTGTGAATTTGGATGAAAAATCTGGGTAACAGAAATAAACATGGAAGAAAAAGAAGTTGGAAGCTATATTATCATTATTAAAATAATTTACGTTTATGATAACAGACAACATATGATAAAACATATTTCAGTCACAGATACACATGCATAAATAATACAGCAGCACAGTACATCCAGTACCAGATATTGGAGTCTGTGCCCTAATCAGAACTGACTAACCCTCATCTTTTATTGTGTGGCCAAATGAGGTAGTTCCATGGCATTCTTCCAGTCCTTACCTTGGGTAGTGATATCCCTATCCAACATTGCCTTCTACAGCTTTGTGTTGTTATTGTGGCCTTGAAGACACATCATGGGGTGCTGGGAAAAAAGTTTACCCTAAGTCAGCCACACAGCAAAATTTCAATGAAAACAAGGTCACTGCCAAACCCAACAATTTCACTACGAAAAATGGTTTGGCAAGTTTTGCTAATTAACACTATCTATAAACATAAGAAAAGAAAGTGTTGCCTATACTTTAAATTGTTTGTACTCTGAAGACAACAAAAGTATTTACAGTTCATAGACTGTCAGAGTGAAACATTTGATTAAAGGCTTAGTGTGCCAATGTAGAAGATAGCCATCAAACCCATTGCCCATATTAAATTCTGCAACAGTTGGAATTTGTCACATATAAAAATAAGAACTAACATACACATGCCAGACCCACCCAATATTCTTGATATTGGATAAAGCACACCCTCAAAGCCTGAGACATTGCAGTTTTAGCAATAGGACTTGATTAATGGTCTCTAATGTTATGCACAACTTCATGTCCTTCTGATCATTTTTAGACACCTATTGGTTTACTCTTTATCACAAGTGTGCAAGTTCCTGCACAAAAAATGTTCTACAAATTAGGATTTTATGGGACTACAGGGCCAAAAATAAGGGGGGATCCCAGAAAGCCTGATGTTTTCCGTAACTAGATATCAGAACATGTTGAATGGCATATCATATGTGGATTTTTTTCATACAAGTAAGTCAGGAGGCACCAGATTAAAAAAAAAAACTGAATTTCAAAGTGATCATATACTGTAAGTAATTCATATGAACACATAAAAAGAAACATCTAAACAAATATACTGCTGCGCTTCAGGCTAAGTGGTGTTGAAAAGCATGTCAAAAAAACGTTGTGGTGACAAATGCACAGAGGAAAAATGTGTACAGAAACAAATGCATGCACAAGTGAATGACTAACTTGGTAATAATTTGCCTAGTACATATGTAGTATGCATATACTGTAATTATTGTTTCAATTATGATCTACGATCATTTTTTGGGCTCACCCAGAACAATACCACCCCAGGGTAAGAGGAGGTGTTATCACTAAAATTGTCATCCTCTTCTTCACCCACTGTGTTCAGAAGACGCAGGCCTCCCTGTACACAGAGGGAAACTGACACCACCCCTTCCGGTCAGTGCACCATAAAGCTCTAGTTCATTGGAAGGAGGCACCACTTGGTGAACTGCAGGATTGAGCTTCAGTCATCTAAGAAAGGAACTGAGAGACCTTTTATGAACAGCAGGCAGTGGCTGTATATTTTTATTTCTGCATTATTAAGTTATTTTTGTTCTTTGTTGAATTAACCAGGGGCGATCGGGTTGGTGCCCCAACTTTAATTTTATGAAATTTAATACGGAATATATTTCCAAAAAAATTGCATATTCAGTCAACTGTAAATCATGAAAATATATAAAAAACACTTGAATTTTCTTTACGCCAAACACAACACTGAATCCATGAGAATTAAGTGATGAGAAGGCATATCGAACTATATCCTCCTGACATTCCCTAGATCCTCAGTCTCTACGCAGTACTGGTTGTTTGAGCATTGTTTGCATCGTGTTTCATTCGTTTGCTACTTGTGTTGTGTGTGGCTGGTTACTTTAATGTTCAGGCACTGGGAGATGGGGTTCTAAATGTCATCTATTAGGAAGCCTAGCATTTGCTCTCTCTGTCTTATGTTGGAAGGAGCAGTGCTGTAGATTCAAAATGGTTTGCAACACACTGCTGATTCTGGCGGTTTCCGTTTGCTTTGAGCGAAACTTTTTCATAAATTTTATTCTCTTTATGCAGTTTGCTAAAAGTGTTTTTTGTTGCTTTATATTTGTTTTGCTTTAACAAGCAGCAGTTAAGTAATTACAGTATTTGATTTTTTAAGTAGCATTGCTATAGATGCAGAGGAAATGTAAAATGGTTTGCGACATGCTGCTGATTCTGACTATTTCTGTTTGCTTTTTAGCCACTTGAGCATTATTGCAGCTTGAAACAGGCAATAAGGTTAAAAGGGGATTTAAACAGTGATCTGTGGTTGACTTTATTTGACTAGATAAGACAGAGTTACATAATGCAAAGCATAACATTTGGAGTTTACACATATGTGTTTGTCTCTGATTATGGCAGATGCCAGGAATTGTAAGGCCATGTAAAGTAGGGCTTACGTGTGAACCCCTTGCTGCTGTGAAAAAATGGCTAAAAAAACAATGAAGTGGTCAAAGCAAATCACTCAAAGGTTAAGAGGAAGCATGAAGTGCTTACTCTAGACGAGAAAAAAAAATTATGTGTTTTCAAAAGGGACGTGATGCTTGATTTGACTTAAAGTATACATGAAGATGTGTGCAGGTTATATTCACCCCAACGATGAGAAAGAGAGAAAGGCCATCAGGCAGAGTAAAACCTTTGAGAGTAGTATAGAGGAAAAGGAGTCTTTCTCTCAAATATAAGTGCATATTCTAAAATATTATTGATTCAATCCTGCCAGATTTTAAAAAAAGTTTTGAACAGATCCTCTAAGAGAGAATTTGATTTTTTCAAATAGTATATAGCAGCGGTGGTCCGCGGACATTTGCCTGGTGGTCCGCGAGCAAAGCCTGAATTGCATGTACTGTATTTTAAAAATTATCAGTAGTGGTCCGTGGCTGAGACACACATTTTTTAAGTGGTCCTTGAATCTCAAAAGGTTGAGAACCGCTGGTATATAGCATCAGTTACCCACAGACTTAACAGTGGTGGGTTATGATTCTTCCAGTTGAGCAAGGTAAGTCTATGTGCTAGTAGTGTATTAAAGACAATTACAGTTTGTTTGTCCTTCTCCACTTTAAGTCCATCAGGGAGTACACCAAACACAGCTGTTAATAGATTAGGAGGGATTGTGACACCAAGGCTGTCTGATAGGCATTTCAAATTTTTTGTCCAGAATGATAATTTGGTGCAGGCCCAAAACATGTGGCTTAGTGAAGCTGGAACTTTATTGCAATGTTTGCAGTTTGGATCTTGTCCTGGAAACAT